>NC_137454.1:130474823-130637230 GCF_964235325.1 Thermobia domestica | reverse complement strand
TTAAATCCATATATCATATATCAGTCATATAGTCATATATCATCTTTATATTGATATTTGTTTGTTGATTTTCAGAAATAGTATAGTGCTAGATATTACTATTGTTTTTTCGTAAGTACTGGATCTAGGGGTGAAGAGTCAGTTTTAATAACCGGTCCAGGGAACCTAAGAGTTATGCTGGGAACTTGAGAAAACCTCGTTGCTAAGTGTACCTACTATCATACTCAGTGTCAAGATACAAACAACAAAATAAGAAATAACAAGATCAACATCAAATTTCTCATTTATTTATAGTATCCATTCTTGAATATCTCTAGGAAATAAATATTTCTAAGCCTTTATTTTATTTTATTATTTCTTTTTATGCATATATTTGAATGGACATACTTCTCTGACCAAAACTTTGAATTTAATGTTTCCATCGTGTAGAACTAGTCTTCAATGTAGCACATAACCAAAAGTCTCGGAAAAATATTTCTTACTGGTTAGTGCAGAGATAAAAAGCTTCAAAGAATACAAAAATGCGTTTCTTACGTCATGGAAACAGAAACAAGTTGTTTTGGCGTAACGTTTCATATCGGGAGCTGTATTAAAAGCTTCAGGGTATGCTTTTACATTGTAGTTTGGAACTGTAAACTACAAATAAATTTAACGGAATAGTGAAAGGGACGTGACAAAATATGTAAAATACTTACTGTATGTAAAAAATACCGTGTTAATAAGATTTATTTTCCTAGTTTTAAATACACTAAATGTAATTTGTAATGTTCTATCATTACAAATATTTTAGATATATATATCAGCAGGATGGATTATTATTGTATTAGGTCAGAAACATTAGGAGTCTAACTACAATTCAAGTTAAAAATAAATCACGTGCAGCTTATGAATATCAAGGCCACTATATTATGGTTACAAATACTGTATACGCCGTGATAAAATGAATGAAACATTTCTTTTTTGAATGAGATTTCACTTTACAACTGCATTTTCCTTTTTCACTTTTGTAAGTTGATAATTATTAATATAGATAATTTATTACTTGTAAAAGATTTATACGTAATTAAAATAGAAAATATCAAAAACAAATTTCGTATGTATAGTATCTTGTACAAGTACAAGTACTTTAACACTCCTGAAGTTCTAAATAAAGTTCTAGTAAAGGTCTAGATATTATCAATTTTTCAAAATTATTTCTATTAAAATCAGTAAACCATTCAAATTATGGTTGTGGGTAACATGTATAATAAGGAAATTGTATTGTAATTGACTACTCAAAATTATCCACAGTATAACATGTAAGTTGTGAATATGGTCTATTCGTTGTTTAAATTACGAAAGAGATAAAGCAATCTAACATTTAACACTCCTTTCGTTAAAGCGCCATGGTCTCAGCTTTTGGGTTCAGATGCAAATATTCTGGTGTCGATCCCCATCGATAAACTACCTGAAGTAAAATGGTAATGATCTTAGTTACAGAGTGTTACGGACAGTAAAGATAGAAAATCTGTGTGCAGAACCACATGTCATATACACTATCTGTTCGGGAGGAACACTTCGTGGTCTGCTGTAATATTGTATCACCTGGTTTACGTTTTGGTAAAAGATCATGTTTTAGGTTCTATTCGCTGAATCAAAAGTCTACATAATACATAAACACTCTCGTCCTGGCTCTGTAATACACAATAACATGCATCATGATTATTTTTTCTTTTTTAGACTCATAAGTGTATATACGTTCAAAACATTTACGTTGAACAACATGGGAAAACTAGCACGTTTATGATTGCATAAAGCTAAGAAAAATGCGTTGATAGAAATGTTTTGTAACAACAGTGTTTCCTTATTTTGTATACTTCTGTATATTTCTATTTTCATGTGTTTTAAAGGTGGAAGTCCATTTGTGACAGCAACAGGTGGTTTAATCTTGGTGATCACTTCACGAGGCACCCTCTGTCACAGCCACTTTCTACTGAATGCTGTTACGTCACAGTTTGTTTCTCATGTCCTCCTTAGGACATGAGGACATTCTTAGGACATGAGGACATGAGAAGCAAACTGTGACGTAACAGCATTCAGTAGAAAGTGGCTGTGACAGAGGGTGCCTTTTTAGGGGGAAAAGCTCGAAGATAACGTTGGTAACAGACAGTGGTGACAGTCAAACAAGCACATCGATAGTGTAGTCCATAGTTTGTAGGCATTACTATTCGTGATCCATGACTGAGCGTTCACTGACAACACTTGCTCCCCTACGTCATCCTTGCCCTCCTCCCCTTTCTTAATTGTAATTCTCGCTGTTTTTATAAGATTAGAAAACTGCGCTCATGCAACATCAATTTGGAAAAGATTGATCTACAAGTTCATAATACTCGAAATAGAAAATCCAACTAAAGTTCCTATATATAAAATTAAATATCCCAACGTATAGAGGTGGGAGACCAGATTCGTCTCCCGGCAGGAGCTGATGTGGTTTGGAATCCACGTTAATCAGTAGGTCAACGTCTCATAGAGCCTCGCTGCTCAAAGGGACTTAAAATCAACTCAACCCTACATATAGAGACTTTTGGCCCATCCTGTAGTTTTCACGTAGTATTCATTTTTCTACTTCATTCAGTTAAAAAGACATGCTTCAAATCTTAGGCTTATTAAACATACACAAGTGTCTCGTAAAATACGCATGCACACAGATAAATGAATGTACTGTGTAAGTATAGACATGAAAACAGAAATCATTACTGCTTAAAATCAAGCCGGAACTAGTAATGAAAGTTAAAGTAAACATAAACGCAAGAGGCATCCGCTTCCTTACATCTGCATTCTAACATGATCAAAAGTTTTTTTTTCCTTATCTCGGTCGTTCAGATGCATTTTATGTATAACCTTGAAGAGATATATAAAGAAGAGACGCGTGTAGCTTTATATATTATCTGCTTACTTTGCGTTAACTTGAAAAGTAGAGTAAAGGGGAACAAGATACGTACGTAATATTTTAGTATTCACAAAAGACATATTTACGAAGAAGTATCAAGAAGTAATGTCTCATGTCATTCCAGATCTTTAATAATGCATCAATCAAAATAAACGATACATCATAGGGAAACTTGAAATCTCTTCTACATATGCATACTGTTCCGCATAATTCCCGTTCAATTCAATGTATAAACCAAACGCAACGCTGAACCAAATTCAAATCCATGCTGGTAAATCTATGGAGTTTGTTGTCTTTATCAAGTCTTGACAGCTGATTTCACCCCATCCACATTAGCAAACGTTGTTTACGTAGGTAGATTTTCTGAAGCATAAAGAAGTAAAATCAGGTGCTAAATTCGGACTGTATAATGTATGTGGCACCACGGATTAGTTCATCTTGGCATTCGACCATGCTGTTACAAATGGCATGTGTGGTCGTGCATAGCCCTAATGCAGTTAGATTGAATTAAGGTCTTTCTGGGGTCTTTTCTACCTGATTCTCTCCTACAGTTTCTTCAGTGTTACGATGTAGGACTCGCTGTCGTCTGTGCCATGCTCTTCTAAGAAATCAATTGGAAAAACGTACTGCATCTCCTAGAAGTTTATTGTAATCACTTTCCGCGTTGATCTTGCGGACTTTTTTTTTTTTTGGACGTTCAGGTCCATTATGAAGTCATTGCATCGATTGCACTTTACTCTCTGGATCATACAGATACACTCATGTTTCATCTCCAGTGACTCAATCTTTGAAAAAGTCGTTTTGGTGTGTTTCAAACAAGACTAGGACCTTTTGCGACACTTTCACGCGCATATCTGCACTCAGTTCTTTGGGAACCCAGTTAGCAAACACTTTGAAGAATCCTAAGCTACTGGACTCATAAGACACGTTAAGTACGGCTCTCAGTTCCTTAATTGTGATGTGCCGAACTGCACGAATCAAATCATCTGCACAGAGTTTGTTGTCTTCCATTAGTGATGTTGATAGACGTCCGCTGCGCGGTTTATCTCCAATATCAATTTCTCCTTCTTTGAACCTCTTCACCCAACGTCTAACATTGCTCACGCCTACTACAGTATCCCCATAGACATTTGTTAGCCTCCTGTGGATTTCTACAATAGTATATCTTCCTTTTGCCAGGAAATCTATCGCAGTTCTTTGTTTATGCCTTAAATCCATGGCTTGCTTCAGTCAATCAGAAACAAACAGTACACAAGTGTTAGCCAAGGTCAAATACATAGTATAGTACTCAACAACGCGCTATCATTACAAAAAAATATATATGTGGAGGAATTACTTTCTGATGCCTCCTCGTATTAGTTTCAGGCTTAAAACTTTGGTACAATACATATGTCATGCTCTGCTTTCCTCATTCTTCTGCTTAAATGTAGTATGTATACACCGCAATGAATTACATATTTTAGAAACGCACATAAGAATATGAACGACCTCACACATGTGTAATCATTCATATTTGTTCATTTTGTTTTCAAAATACATTTATTGTTTTATTTCTTTTTTTTATTGTGTTTGTCATAGGGGAAAGTGCGCCTCAACTTCTTCCAAATGTAATCATGTATTTATATTATTATATTTTTAAAAATAGACTATCTGAACCTGCGCTCTCTACACAGCACATCTTTCACAGCGCATATGAGTATGAATCTTCTTGTTATTCCTTGCATTTGTACATGTCCCTTTACAGACACAAGTGAAAGATGTCTTGATAAAAATCAGCAAGGAGTGCCATAAACGGAAGATTTTTTTTCGATTAGTTTTGAAATATCTCGCATCGTTTGCAAGATTGAGCCTACTTCCGGTTGGATTCATGTACGATCAGTGTTTTCTTTCTTGTATGCAGTAAGAAAATACATACACAATTAATTCTGTGGTTTGGGTCTAAAAGGGCCAATGTCACTTTTTGGCGAAAATTAGATTTTCTGCAATTTGAATGTCTCTAAATGTATATTTTCTTGTGTAAGAAGGGCAAGTGTCAACATCGAATAGTTTTAGAATAATTTTCCAAATAATGTTATGGGCCCTTGTTGAGGATGAAGTATTTCTGTGTTTAAAAAGGCTATAGTATATATTGACCTTTCTTCAATCTACTAAAAATAATGTGTATTAGGGCCAAAGTGAACATTGACCTTTTTTGATTCAATATTGTTAATATTTTGACGCCACCAAACAGAGAATTGGCCTTTTTTGATCTAGTGTTTTGGAAACTATATTGAGGTCAATGTTTAAACTTTGTACTTATTTGTTTGACTTGAAAGGAGGGGTCTTTTGTGTGACACCTAGTGCTCTCAAACGGGTCGGGTTGACCCGACCAGACCCGTAACCCGACCCGACCCGAGTCGGGTCGGGTCAGTCCGGGTCGGGTTACGGGTCGGGTCGGGTCAGGTCAACTCGGGTCGGGTTATCGGGTCGGGTCAGTCGGGTCAGTTCGGGTCGGGTCGTCGGGTCAGGCTAATCGGGTCGGGTTGTCGGGTCGGGTCAGTCGGGTCAGCTCGGGTCGGGTTATTCGGGTCGGGTTGTCGGGTCGGGTCGGGTCAATCGGATCAACTCGGGTCGGGTTGTCGGGTCGGGTTATTCGGGTCGGGTTATTCGGGTCGGGTTGTCGGGTCGGGTCAATCGGGTCAGCTCGGGTCGGGTCACTCGGGTCGGGTTATCGGGTCGGGTTATCGGGTCGGGTTATCGGGTCGGGTTGTCGGGTCGGGTCAGTCGGGTCAGTTCACTTTGGTCAACTGAGTTTAGGTTGAGTTTACACTCTGCTGGAGTCGAAAGCTGCTGTTTTTCACTAGCTGCCTAATTAAAAATAGCAATTTCCAATTGATTTTATAGAAACCATAAATCTATTTTGAACACTTGCAGCTAGTGTTTTTATGATAAATGCTTATTTTTCTACTTGTGTGTACTTTAATTTTTAAATGTGGAAGATTGATTTTACCAATCGACTGTAATATTAATATCTACGCCAATATGGAGTCCGGATTTAGAACAAAACTAGAAGTTGTTTAAGTAACGCCAAAAGAGAGATTGGATATGGACGACCAAGCCCAAGCAGGGCCGCGGTGGCTCAGTGGTAGAGAATTCATCTCTGGTGCATGGTGTCCAGTAGCGTAGCTAGAGTTTTTAAGGGGGGGCAATGAAGGGCCCAAGAGGATTTTGAGGGGGACATCTCCAATATATATATATATATATATATATATATGTGTGTGTGTGTGTGTGTGTGTGTGTGTGTGTGTGTGTGTGTATTCAAGGTGAATGTTTCCATCTTTATTGTTCATGATTTTACTCTTTGGAAAACAGTGAAAATATAAGAATTTAGTACCTCAAACAACTAGGATTCATTAATGCAACTGATTTCTAATATAAGTAAATAGTTATTTAATCATGGCGTTTAAAATATGTGTAGCTGGTTGACTTAAGTGGAAGCAAATACACTTTTACAGGTAAAGAAAATAACTTACAGGTTCATGCCTCTACTTGAAGAGGATCTTTCTATTCGTGTGGGCAGGAGCAAACATATCCACAACTTGTTAAAGATCTAACGATTTAGCAATTTTCTTCTCAATATAAAGTAACACTAAGTTTTCAACCTATCATGAGTCATTGACTTGCGTATACAAGTCTTTAATCTTTTCAAAGAAGAGAATGACCTTTCACATGTAGCACTAGAAACTGATATAATCAGAGATGATACCTAGCTTGTAGGTTTCTAGGAATGCGTTTTTGTAGACACAAAGAAGTTCAACGAAATTCGTTAAGGAATCAGCTTTCGTTTTCTTCTCGTCTTCATACAACTTAATTGTTGGAGCAACCCACATTATGCTTTATTTCTTGTTTAATTATGCTTTTTTTAAATTATGCTTTATTGTTAATTTCAATGATTATTTTACATTAATCGTGTATAATGTATATTTAAATCGTGTACTTCAAATACACGAGTAATCGTGTATACATCAAATATTCTAAATATCTTGATCTATTTATTGATATTTTTTGGAACTAGTTTTTCTCATATTTAATGAACTTTCTACTTAATTCATTGTAAAGAGATGTGCTTTGCTCGAATAATTTTTTTCTATCATTTGTGTGCGCCTTACAGGTACATATATACAGAAAGGGAAAGTAAAAGATGCCACCAAAAAGTACAGAACGTGCTTAAGTTCAAAAAGTAAACATAACGATACAGTGATGACGCCAGAAGGGGCAAGGGGGGCGAGCGCCCCCCTAGTAGCTACTTCTTCCCCCCTGACTGCCACCTAGACTGCCCCCCCAGACTCGTACAATCTTTAAACATTCTTCATGTAGTATTATATATCAGTATCATAACCAATCTCATTGACAAATTGTAGTCTACTTTCAATGAATTTACTATGTGGCAGATTAATTCTCAAGGTTTCTTCTTTGAGCGTCTGGGTATGCACGCATATTTCTGTTTTCTAATTTAGCCCCTTTTGAGGTAAATTTTAATTATACTTCTTTCTTATGATTTTTAATAATTGTGCCTAGCGAACAATAGTAGATTTGGTCGACTTGTTTTCTTCTCATTGGATCAATTTCGATTGGAAACAAAAGAAAGGTAAAACCAGTCACGTAACTTGTTTGTATTTGTCCAGGTTTGAAGTTTTCAGTTTCATATTTTGTTTTATTTAAAACTTCTTTCTTCTGAAACATTATTCTCGGCTTCCAATATTCAGAGGATGTGCTTATAACAGCTTAGTTTGCAACTACCAGGGCTTAATTTTTTGAAGGAGATAAAAAGAGTTGTGTTTTCCCTTCCTGCAAATGATAATAATACAATTATGGAATGAAATTGATTCCCAATAAAATGTATTGTCAGAGTGCTGATCTTTAGTTAGTAATTGGTTTATACTAGTGCTCCTTTACTTATTTTGTTTCAAAGTACTGACATGACGTCTACCATATTGACTAGGAACTGCTGAAAAATTCGTAGCCCAACCCAGAAGGAGTACACGTGGATTGGTGAGGTTTTACTTCTTCTTCTCTTCCCCCGAGTCAATATACTACCTTGTACAGTGCTCCAGCTTTTGCAGAAAAGTTTAAAAAATCTAGATTTCCTCGCACCACTGTTCGTAGCACTACCCCTATCAGATCTAAAATGGCGTCTTTCAAGTGTTATTTAAGTTTGGGAAATAAGTATACGTAATAGACGGAGCTAAATCTGCAGAAAAAGAATGATGATCTAGACATTGAAATCCTAGATTATGCAATGTCAGTTATGTTCGCAGGGGCTTGATGGACAGGTGTATTCTCCTGAAGGAACAGAATTCCTTTCTTTTCATTTTCCGCAGCGTTGTACTTTGAATTTTTCTTTCAGTTTTGTAAGTAATGTAGAGATTCTGGATTAAATATCTGACCATTGAGGAGGTAGTCTACCACTCCATACTTATACCAGAAGAATGTTCCATACAGTTTCTCAACCTACTTCTGTGTCTTGAACTTCTTGGGGCGATGGAGAAATGAGTACTACTACTCCATTGACTGTTGTTCCGATTCAGGATCATAGTGGTACAACCATATTTCATCTATGGTTACTATTCGTCAGCGAAATTGATCAGCATTACGGTCAAATTGAAAGAATACTTCTCTTAATGCCGTTACCCTTTTATTCTCCTGACATATATTTTGGGAACCCATTATGCCGAGAACTTGCGCATACCCAAGCCATTCTGAATTATGCTACCGACGAGTTCCAAAGAAATGCCCAGATTCCCTGACACAAGTTTTACTGAGAAGGTAAAAACTGAGAAAGGGGGGTGCAGACCTCAGACTATAATAAAATATAAATAGCTTAAATTATTTTTGTCACACAAAAACTGGGGTGGCCTAGGCCCTCCGCCCCGGGCTATATCCACCACTGGCTGAAATACTGCAATTTTCAAGAATAATGTCACAAATTTCATCCATAATTTCAGGAAGAGTCGTTGCTTTTAATCATCCTGGATGTAAAGCATAATTTGTTGAGAAATTGCTACGTTTATACTAAGCCACTTACTTCTTCACCACTATATATAACGGAGGAGAGTCCCGTGGTGTTTCACTGATTTCCTAATTAATTTACTTCGGTGACTTTCCTTGGTGGAACAAAAATGTTATAACAGTAAGGATCTGGATGTTCGTGAAATTATCTGTTTGGGCACACATAATCACTTCAGAGGCCTGAGAAACAATAAGAATTTTATTATTAATATGAAAATTTATATTTGTACATACAGAGTTATGTTTTTCTAAACTACGGTTTCATTTTTCTACCTAGTACCTATACTCCTTCTGGATTGGACTACTACATTTTCAGCAGCTCCTCGTAAATTCTCTCTCTGGCTCGCTCTCTCTACATCAGAGCTGTCCAAATGGCGGCCCGCGGGCCGCATGCGGCCCGCCAAACCATTTTCTGCGGCCCGCATAGCTCTCACGATTTACAATCGTTATTACTGAAAATATTTTCATTTATATTTATTCATGCTTTTAATGTTTGCACTCTTCTTTCGAAATAAGGCATCCATTTAGAGATTCTGTACAACAAAAAGACACAGGCATCCATGGCAACACTGGAGTCAGTAATGCAACTACAAGCAAGACATCGTTGCTGAAGAGACGATTACTTCAATAAACCAAACCAAACCAATACTTCTGGTCTAGTTTTGTAAAGCAGACTCTTTCTTCCTCGAACTCTGCCTAGGAACCATAGCGCGCAAGGAACACACCACTTCCTGTCATAAACACATACACACAAACTGATTTTAGAGTGAAACGAAGATGGCATTGTTGAACGTCAAGCAAAACTTTCCCACCCCTCTTGTCATGTTTTCAGTTCAGGAAAGGTCAGAGCTCAATTTACCGTGTGGTGTGATGCTTGTAGTGACCACAATACTGCAGTCTGTCCTATAACGTTTGAAGTTTTGGAACTGTATCCGTTTTTATTCTTTATTTTAATTCTTTCTTCTTTTTAAGTAGTCTTTGGGTTTCTAGCACTCGTCATTTCACAGATTGATTGACTGTTGAAGTGAAGTGTTCATTGTGCACGTGTTTATTTTGTTTTGATTTTGTTGCATTGGAGAAATGAGTGGAAGAAAACGTAAAATAGAAAATGAAAATCGAGTATATCAGGAGCGTTGGGAAAATGACTATTTCATAACAAATCACATGGGAAAGTTGCAATGTTTAATATGCATGCAGATTGTGTCTGTGCCTAAAGAATACAATGTGAAGAGACATTATTCAACTATGCATGAAAATAAATTCAATAAACACGAAGGTGAGGCTCGAAAAGTGTTAATCGAAGATTTGAAGAAAAAATTGAAGCATCAAACAGGTATGTTTAGTAAAGTAAATACAATTCAAACTTGTGCGTTGCATGCTTCATATGCAGTTTCTCTGGAGCTTGCTAAAGCCAAAAAGCCTTTCAGTGACGGAATTATAATGAAGAGATGCGCGGTAAAAATGGCAAAGGCTTTTGGTGACACAAAATTAGCGAATCACTTCGAATCTGTGCCGCTTTCTCATCAGACTGTACAGAGAAGAGTATTAGAAATGGGTGACCAAGTGGAAAAGAACATTTCAAACGAAATCGAGAAGTGCCGTTTCTTCTCCTTGTGCCTTGATGAAAGTACCGATCACACAGATGTAAGTCAGCTTCTGATTTTTATACGAACAATACAGGAAGATTTTTCGAATAAAGAAGAGCTGTTAAACGTGTGTCCTCTTCGCGGTACCGCAAAGGGAAGGGACATTTATGAAGCAATTAAAAATTCTGTAGAAAAATTTGGTGGTTTTGAAAAATGTTCATCTATTGTAACAGATGGTGCACCAGCGATGGTAGGGGAGAAGTCTGGACTAGTAGGCCTTTTAAGAGAAAATGGTATAAATTGCCCTGCATTTCATTGTGTTATTCATCAAGAAGCTCTTTGTGGCAAATCATTAAAGCAAGACGAAGTCCTCAAAAACATTGTCAAAACTATCAACATAATAAGGGGTGGTATAGAGCTCTTTTACATCGCCAATTTCGTCAATTTTTAGAGGACGTGGAATCAGAATATGGAGACCTACTTCTTTACAATCACGTTAGGTGGTTAAGTGCAGGAAATTGTCTTAAAAGATTTTTTGAACTGAGGAACGAAATCCCTGATTTTCTTAACCAGTTCGTTCCATCAGACACCACATACCTAGAAGAGGAGCTTCGAAGTGCTGACTTTCTTCGACATTTGGCATTTCTGACAGATATTACAGGGCATCTAAATGAACTGAACAAAAAACTACAGGGAAAAGGTCAATTAGTTTCTGATCTAATGGGGCATATCAATGGATTCCGGAACAAACTGAAGCTTTTCCATTCTGCTTTAGGGAAAAATAATTTAGCACACTTTCCAAGTTGCAATCGTCTGACTTTAGATTTTGAAAAAGAAGCATTTGATTTTTCTGAGTTCTGTAGAGACATCGAAAGTATCATGAATGAATTTAATGCAAGATTCTCAGATTTTGACAAACTGAAAAACGACATAGCATTATTTACAAATCCATTGACAACGGACATCGAAGAACAACCTCCAAACTTACAGCTCGAACTTTGTGACCTTCAGGTTGACCCATTCTTTCAGACAAGGACAGAGAAAGGAGTAGATTTTTTCAGGCTACTTTCTAACGAACGTTTCCCTAACTTTTGTGAGTTTGGTCAGAAAATAGTGTCAATGTTTGGTAGTACTTATTTGTGTCAAAGTGCATTTTCCACCATGAAAATTGTGAAGAATCGCTTCAGAAGCTGCCTTGGAGATTCTTCTCTTTTACATCTTCTTCGACTTGCAACAACAGAAATGGATGTAGATATCCGAGCCCTTGTAAACGCTGCTAGTCATCCTCATTTGTCACATTGAATAGGTATGTAATATTTCAAATACATTTTTAGATGTTTCTTTTGAAGTGTAATAATAATAATAATAATAATAATAATAATAATAATAATAATAATAATAATAATAATAATTATTATTATTATTATTATTATTATTATTATTATTATTATTATTATTATTATTATTATTATTATTATTATGTGCGGCCCTCCACCTTACTAGTAAAGATGGTTATGGCCCTCAGGCCCATTGTAATTGGACACCACTGCTCTACATATATATATATATATATATATAGAGAGAGAGAGAGAGAGAGAGAGCGAGCCAGAGAGAGAGAGAGAGAGAGATATGTAGCATATAGACGAATGTGTTACTTGTAGCATACGCGAAAGTAATTCAATTTATGTTTAGGCTTCAAAAGTTTCATTGAAAAATATTTCATGTGCAGACGTTACTTATTTGTTAGTTACAAATTTTATTTGAAATAAGTTTAATTTATAATCATATAGATCTAACATAAAAACAGCAACGAAATACACAATATAATGTAAAATAAGTCAAACGTAATAAATATGTCATTTTTGGTATGGCAAATAGCCGCCCATGAAAATGTATCTGCCCCTCCTTTGCGCCCCTAAGAACTTAAAGCTGGCGTCTTCACTGTAACAATATAGTATGGAGTTGTTGCATACTATTCATTGTTGGCGGAAAATTTCTTCTTTTACTTTCTTTTCTCCACATCAAAGGATTACACCGAAAAGTTTACAGAAATGAAAATAAGCTTTTCATTGTTGCATTGTTATGTTCTCAATGATTTTGCATTGTAAATATTGGCTTTAAAAAATATTAACACAGTATGTTAAACTTTCAGTTAAAGAGAATTTTCCAAGAATTGTGCTATATATTTTAAATTATGCTTTATGCTTTATTTTCTAAAATTATACTTTCAAAACTAGTTTCCCAATGTGAGGGCATTTTGGCGTTCACCCAATGTCGTGACCATAGTGCTCTCAAACGGGTCGGGTTGACCCGACCCGACCCGTGACCCGACCCGACCCGACTCGGATCGGGTCAGTTCGGGTCGGGTCAACTCGGGTCGGGTTGTCGGGTCGGGTCAGTCGGGTCAGCTCGGGTCGGGTTGTCGGGTCGGGTTATTCGGGTCGGGTTGTCGGGTCGGGTCAATCGGGTCAGCTCGGGTCGGGTTGTCGGGTCGGATTATTCGGGTCGGGTTGTCGGGTCGGGTCAATCGGGTCAGCTCGGGTCGGGTTGTCGGGTCGGGTTACTCGGGTCGGGTTGTCGGGTCGGGTCAACCGGGTCAGCTCGGGTCGGGTTATCGGGTCAGGTCAATCAGATCGGATCACGGTTCGGGTCAGTCGGGTCGGGTCGGGTCATCGGGTCGGGTCAGTCAATTCGGGTCACGGGTCGGGTCGGGTCGGTCTTCAACCCGACCCGACCCGACCCGTTGAGAGCACTAGTGACACCCAAAGGAAAATAAGGTAATAATGTTGTGCTTTTGTGTCTCTGAGTGTAAATCCAACAACAATCTGGTTCATGGTCTCAATCATGGTTAAAAGTGTATATTTTGTTAACACTGCATAGCATTACCAATTCAGCCACTTTGTGGCCAGATCTGGTCATTTTGAGAACCTGACTAGCCACAAATTCTCAAAAAAGCCACTAGTAGCTTTTCTAGCCATGTACTTTTTGTTTTAGCCATTTCTAGCCATTTTCTGAGTTCAACCACATTTTGATATAGGCTATTAATCGTTAACAAGTGTCTAACATTATTTTGGGATTTGTAATACAATAAGGAAACACCTGTTAAAATTTCACATATATGCTTAATGTTTCACTTCAAGGAGAAGATTACTTACATAATTTTCATGGCAATTGCATATTATAGCGGAATGTGTTATGCTCAAAGCATAATTTGTAAGCAAGCTCAAAGTTTAAACTTTTCAATAAAGGGTCAATGCCATTGTATCTGTTAAAAATCTAGTAGAATTTCAAGATCAAAAGGGCCAATATCAAGAGATAAGCTGAGAAATATATAGAAAATGCAAGTATCCGATAGGGCATAAACATGTCTTTCATTGGTGAAAGTATGAATTTTCTATTTGCAAGTATGTTTGAAATACCTTCAAACAAAAAATTGTAAGATACTTCAAATGTGTTTTTCTCAAAATATTCCTTTTTTTAGATTGGCCATTTTAGACCCAAGCCACAGAATTATAATATCAGTGATATATGGTGTTTATTGGGAAAAACATTACAAACAATAAAGATTCACTTTAAACTGGGGAAATGATTATCCTTCGGTTTTCATTATCATTTGGCCATGAGAAAAACTGCCTGAGTGATATGCAACCCCTGTATACAATTATATTGTGGTGGAATGTATAACTCATAGGATATGCTGCTTTACTTTTAAAAATCAACACTTTCAGTGTATCCTAAAAATGTAATAAAGAAATAACGGCCGTTTTTTAAAAAGATATTCAATTAAAACAGGACAATCTACACAAAATTTGAAATCAACCAGCGAAAACGGCACGTTACTAGGACTTGTGATTTTCGAGATCTCATTGTCGAAAGAATGGGAGACAAAGACTACTAGCTGAACTAGCAAGATTTGAGTCTACTTCCAGTTGAGCTTTTAATTCATATATGATCAGTGTTTTCTTTTTCCTTGCATGCAGTATGTAATAAGCAAATATATTAGACAGACAATTAATTATAATGTCAGAGATATATGGTGTTCATTGGGCAAAACACTTCAAACAATAAAGATTCAACTTAGAGTGGAGAAATTGTTATCCTTCGTTTTTCATTATCATTTGGTCATGAAACAAACGGTTGAGAGGTATGCAACCTCTGTGTACAATTGTGTGGTGTTGGAATGTATAACTAATAGGATATGACGCTGTAGTTTTTTTTCTTTTTTAATTTCAACACTTCCAGTGTACCCGTAAAAATGTAATAAAGAAATAATAGTCTTGTTTTTTTAAAATATTCAATTAGAACTGGACAATCTGCACAAAACTTGCAATTGATCAGTGGAAACATCATCTTTTCTAGAGCCTGTAGCTTCCGAGATCTCATTGTCGAAAGGATTGGCCACAAACATATAAACTTCCCCAAACGTATAGTTTAAAAGAACTCCAAAGATGGCAGCACAATTCTTTTGCATTGATCTTGGAAAAGGCTTATTATTAAAATACAAAGGTTTTGAACAATAATTTAAAAACTTAAACTTTATGAGAAAGGTCTATTTAAATAATTTATTTAAAAGTACCAATATTTTAAAATATTTGTATTTGTTAAACGTGAAACCACAAATAACCGTAAATCAAAGGATTTATAGGTTGGAGCTCAGGTGCTTTTGTTGTTTTGTAGCATTTTAATAGATAGACTAGCTGAACCTGCGCTCTCTACACAGCACATCATTCACATATGAGCGTTAATCTCCTTGTCATTCCTCACAACACCTGTACATGTCCCTTTACAGACACAAGTGAAAGACGTCTTGCTAAAAATTGGCAAGTGATATTATAAAAGGGAGATTTTTTTTCGATTGTTTTTTCAATATCTCCCACCGTTGCCAGTTTGAGCCTACTTCCATTTGGAGTTTCTAATTCATATATCAACAGTGTTTCCTTTCTTCTTGCATGCAGTAGGTAATAAGCAAATACATTATATACATAATTAACTATAATGTCAGTGATATACGGTGTTCGTTGGACAAATCACTCCAGACAATACAGATCCATCTTAGACTGGAGAAATGGTTATCCTTCATTTTTCATTATCATATGGCTATAGGCCGAGAGATACGCAACCCCTGTGTTCAATTATGTGATGTTGGAATGTATAACTCGTAGGATATGTTGGTTTATTTTTTTAAATTTCAACACTTCCAGTGTACCACTAAAAATGTAATAAAGAAATAACACCCATGTTTTTTAAACATTCAATTAGAGCTTGACAACCTACACAAAATTTGGAATCGACCAGGGAAAACGGTAAGTTTCTAACACTTGTGGTTTTCGAGATCTCATTGTCGAAAGGATTGGAGACAAACATATAAACTTTTCCTTGGAGACAAACATATAAATCTAACATTTAATATTTAGATAACGTACTTGTGTTCTTTTTTTAATTTTAAAAGTAATTATTTAAGCATAGCTCAATTTTTAAACTTAGATTTACGTATTTTTTGGTAGATAAAAGTAATTTTATAATTCAGGTATAAGGAGATATTTACTTTCCATCTTTTAAGAAAATGAGTTGTTATATTTCAGCTCTTTTCAGATAAAATTGTAACTATATCAAGTTTTTTTTATTTTTAATAAATCACTTTTCTCGCTATGGTATATGCTCTAGTTTCTCTGATTCATATTAAATTACTAGATAGCCCATTTCCCAATGGTTCTATTGGTCAAATTTTATAGCTTGCCATTTTTAGGAATTTTCATTTCTTTTGGTATAATAATTGTTAATCTCCTCTGTCTTAAATTTTGTACAAAGTACAATTCAATGTACTTTGAAATTGGGATACCCATTAAATTGTTATTTCAAAGCTATAAACATTTTGACACGTAAATCACGCTTTTAGTTTGAATCAACAATTGGAAATTACCGGAATTAGTTTTGGAGTATACATTGAACTATACCCCAGTTTTGGCGCTGAGCGACTACTACCTCTCCAGACACATCAAACAGTGGATTGTGTCATACCGCTTCGTCAATGATAATGCGCTTCATAATGCTGTTAGTGGATGCCTTCATTCCCTCGCGGGATATTTTTTTTTTTTTTCAAAAGAAATTTCAAATCCTGTAGTACGTTATGACAAGTGCCTGAAATTGAATAAATATATTGAAAAGTAATGTAACGTACCTTCCTAATGAGTATGATAAAAGTTCTGTATCTGCGAAAGTATGCCATTGATAACCAAAGAGTCTTTTTTCTTTTAATTTCCCTCGTATTTTGTTTAATCTAGATAGTTGATTGCAGCAAGGAATGCTTTTGGTTTTTCATCCAATGTACACTACAGGTAACATATTAGGTTGGTGCGACTAAAATGTCATATGGATGTCTGGTGGAAATTACCTCAGCAACACAACATAGAAGTGAACTCTCTCGTGGCTACGCGTGGGAGACCCTGATTCGATTCCCGGCGGGAGGGCATGTGATTCAGATTCCACGTTAATAAATAGGTCAACATCTCTTATAGCTTAGGCTGCTGAAATTGAAGCTTAAACTCAAATTCCAAATCCTAGAACATAGAAGTAAACAAACGTCAGACGTCTCACATCAGAAACTGTTCACGTCCAACAAACAGGCTAGGGACCCAGACTGTCAGGAGCTAATGCACTGTGGAACAGAATCGTATGAAAGCGTATGTACAACACGCACAGCAAGTAACAACAACAATAATAATAATAATAATAATAATAATAATAATAATAATAATAATAATAATAATAATAATAATAATAATAATAATAATAATAATAAACATTAACCCCTTTGCGCATGTTTTTTTTTCTTTTAGCAAAAAAAATAATCAGTATTGAAAAGCCTTATATGGGAACGTGAAAAATGAATTAAAACTTGAATTTTAGAATTTTCACTTAATTTCGACGAGAAATAAGTACAGTCACTCACATAAGTACCTGGATCCCTGACTGTTAAAATTCCATTACTTTTGGTCCAGCTCATTTACAGTTGTGAGAACGCCTAGACAGGTGCATCCCAACTTAAACGTAACTTCTCTCGACACTGACAGTAGTTGGTAGCACTGAGTCAAGTCTTTATGTAAGTAAAATTGTGAGTAGATGACGCATGAAACATTTCTCCATTCTGAGATGGATCTCTCTGGTTCAGAGCGTGGTGTCTAATGAACATCATATGTTAATCTCAATATTGCTGTGTATGTAATGTATTATTTCATTATATACTGTATATTCAAAGAAACAAAAACACCGATCACACATGAATTAGAAAATGCTTGAAAATAGACGAAAATATCAAATCTAGAACAACTGCTGGAAGTAAGTTTCTAAATGACTGTCTCCATTGACAGACCTTCTCCAATTCTCCATTCCAACATCTTTTTCTGTCTGAAGGGGAGAAGATCTTCTTTGTCACACTGAGTATGCATTGAAATTGAAACACTCGAAAAAGGTTCAACCTTGCCCGGGATTCAAACCCAGGTTTACCGAATAGAAGTTTAAGGCGCTAACCACTCACCTACTGCGCCTTTTAACCTTCCACCTAAACTAATACCCAGTTAAAATCATTTCATGGAAAAATATAAACAAGATACTAATGCTTGTGTGAGTGTCTTAATCTAGATTAACTTGTTTAAATCAAAAACAAGTTATATAGACGTTCCTCAATGAGGAAAATATCACGAAACGTTCTTCAAGTTGAGGCTACATCATCGGTTGCAGTTATGGTCCCAATTTACATTACATTTCTTATTTACCATAACTTCTAAACTCCAAAGAAGAAAAGACGACAGAAATTATTTTCATATTCATTGAAATGTATCAACAAGTGTAGTAGACAGTTTATGTTCCATAACTACTAGTTTATTTTCTTATATTCATATGACAAATTTGTGGCAAATTGAGCCAGTGGCACTAGCCGAGTGATTTCAGGCGTTCGGCTTCTGATCATGGGGCGCAATCTATTAGGGGTTCAAATTTCTCTAAAGAGCAAGGTCGGAATTTTAACTGTCCTCAGTTATTTCTGTGTTCGTGTCCCTGTAGTATTTGGAATATTTCAAAAGGACATGAGGTGCCAGTGGCGAACAATACTCCGGTTGAGGTGATTTCTTTGTAAAAAGTTGTGAAAGCAGGCAACTTCCATTGGTGCTACCTAGGTTCAAATCCCACCGTAGCAATTATTAATTTTTCTGTTTGGGAAGCTAACGTTTATGTAATTGGTATTGTAGTTATGTTATTTCCTTATTATTATTATTACTATTATTATTATTATTATTATTATTATTATTATTATTATTATTATTATTATTATTACCACAGAAGGAAAGAAAAAGTAACATAGTCGAAGGTATTCATAGGAAGAGAAAAGATATAGAGTATGTCAGATGTTTCTTACGTTTACACATGAACGCAATAATAATATTACGTTTATGGATTTACAGATAGAATTATCATTTTATGACAATGAGAAATTAAATATAAATATTTGGAGCTAATAACAGTAATGCATTTTCTTTCGCCCTTCTAGGTAGAAAGGTAAGGTGACATATTAAATAGCATCATACAAGTGACTACAGTTGTAAATTCGATCACTATTTGCAACTTGTGCATAGCTAGGAACAATTCCTTGGATCTCAATTTTTGGCCCATACTACAGCATTTAGGACGTGTTTAGCCCTTATGTATTCATCAATTCTTGTCCAAACACACTACGTTGCCAGATAGTTACGAACGAAGGTTGATACGGATGACGTAATTTTGTGTTGTTGGCATTTCACCTTTGAAGGAAGTCGTCTCAACTCTTAGACCCAGAGAAATTGAATATTTTTCATGTTAGTACACATCAGAAGTATCAATACTGCAAATTATAAAACTTTCCTTTATTGCCACAGCCAGAATCTAACCCGCGGCCCAACATTATGAAACTAACGTTTAAGCCACTACTCTAAGACATCACCCTTCTGGGAGAAGAAAAAATGAATGTGCAGTAAATTCATTAATTACATACTTTTACGATTCCAGTATAATAATGCTGAAACTTTCTGAGTTGACAAAATACTAAAATATTATGCAGAAAGAATAGTCCAGAGAATTCAACTTTAAATGGACAACTCATATGTACGGAGGCGCTGCCGTATGCTCTCGCCTCGTGTACTGCTTTTCACGGCACGAGATTGGGCAAATTCTCATATTGGCTGGATTCTGGTGTTTCAGGGCACTGGATTATTTTTTTCTTAAAGTTAACTAATAATTAGCGAACCCTCCTCAGTACCTGGTTTCCTATTTTTACGCGTTTTACTGACTTTTACAGCTTTTTCCATTAACTCTTTAATAACAGGGACAAAAACACAGAAACATTGAGGACAGTAAAAATCACAAACACTATTCGTGCGTCCTTCCCTTGCCTGAAGTAAAACAATAAAATGTGGTGAACATAAAATTTTTGGTCTTCCATCTTCTATGTGTTGTCAAATCCGGAGTTCAAGTGGGTCACTGGATCAATTGATCGAGTTTTCTGAGTGGATCAGTGGGTCATGGGTCAACAGCAAATGACCCACTGCGACCCATCACCAACCGTGACCCACCGTGACCCACCGCCCACTATGACCCACTCTGACCCATCGATCCACACTGCTCACTACTTTGTAGACAGCATCTTCAGAACAACATTATTTTCACCCTCCACACTAGCCATAGAAACTGAAAACACGTTTTTGATTACTGGCACCTTGCGATTGTCCAAATCTTCTATTGTATTGTATGTGTATTGTGTATGTGTATGTGTATGTGTATTGTGTATGTGTATGTGTATTGGGTATGTATTGTGTAATATAGTAGTAATAGAAGAAAATTGTGAGCTTCTTGGAATTGAAGAAGAAAATAGAAGAAGCAGTTGAGGTTAAATATATTTCATGGCAGTCAAGGTGGAACAAAAGAGCCCTGCGGGACTTCTAACTCGCTCGTGCTCCTCTTTCTACAGGGTGCGGCACGTAAAACCGGCCCGTCGTAATTTTCTGGTATATTGTGTTTTTGGCAACACTTAAATAATCTACCTTCCTACCAAGAGATGGCGTGTCGAGGTCGGGTCGAGTTACGTGACCTGCAGCAGTCACGTGCAGCCGCAGCCAGTGAAACTTGTCGAAACCAGTTGAGAAAAAGGCCTCGTTGTGTTAAGCCGGGTGAGTGTCAGTGTGTGATAATGCCGTATTCGATACCCGAGCGTGTTGCCATTGTTGAAGGGTTCATTCTCACTGGATCTTTTGTGAAAACAAAGAATTTGTTTCGGGAGAAATTTCCAGGACGTTCTGTGCCAGCAAAAAGCACCATTCAGGAATTGATTGAAAAATGGCGGCGTACAGGATCGGTTCAAAATGCTCCCAGGAACAGACGACCATCTGAATTAAAGATGCAGGTGGAGGAGATAATGACAAGAAGTCCTTGAAAGTCAACCAGGAGATTGAGTCAACAGGTTCATGCGAGTGAGAGAAGTTGCAGACGTGTTTTAAGGGGACTGTAGTTAAAACCGTACCGGATAAGTGTTGTGCAAGAACTGAAGGAACCTGACCTGCAGAAGAGGGTGCATTTCTGTTCATGGCTGTTGAGCAATGTTGCCAGTGGTTTCTTGGATCCATTGATGCTCATCATATGTGACGAGGCGTGGTTCCACCTGTCTGGGTACGTAAATTCCCAAAACAACCGGTATTGGTCGACAGAAAATCCACACGCAATCCACCAAGTACCCTTGTATGATGAGATTGGTGTTTGGTGTGCCATTTCTGCCACACGCGTTATTGGGCCCATATTCTTTGAGACGACAGTGAACAGTGACGTGTATATGGGAATCCTGGAGGAGTTTTATACACATTTGACCGAAGAGGAGCGTCAGTTATGTTACTTTCAGCAGGACGGTGCAACATGCCACACATCAGCTGCATCATTGTCCCTTGTGCATGAGATGTTTACACCAGAGAGAACAATCAGCAAAGGCTTGTGGCCTCCTCGGTCACCAGACTTGTCCACGTGTGACTTTTACTTATGGGGACTGTTAAAGGGAAGTGTATACGAAACAAATCCACACACAATTGAAGAACTCAAGACCAGGATCCAGGATGTCACCAATAGCATTACAACACAAGAATTGACAAGGGTATATATGAATCTCCTCAATCGTACTCACATGTGTGTTGAAGTGGGCGGGGGACACTTTCAGCACCTGCTGTGAAGGCTGCTGTGAAGGTGAGTAGTCATATTCAATACATTACATTTCATTTATGTGTTCACTTTACGGGCCGGTTTTACGTGCCGCACCCTGTACTACTACTACTACTTATACTGTGGATTCGTATAGCAAAACTGCACCCGTAACGTAATCACTTTTTTGAGTATTATTTTCATTTTATTTTAATGAAAAAAGTGTTTTGAAAATTTAAAAAATAAAATATAAAAATAAAACTTTCCTTGGCCCGGGTTTGAACCCACACCAAAAGCAATTATAATTATTAGCTCATTGAGGTAGTGCATTCGGCCACGAATGCCACAAGTAGCAGGCAATTGATTATTACTATAATTATGCTAGGTAGCGAGAAACGGATAACTGCAACTAAACACAACCGCGTATTTAGTTCCTATGAGTAGGGTGGAGCGTGATTTAAAAATATGCTTCTGAACACTGGTCAATTTGTTTAGTTTTACTTTCGAGTCCATTTCCCTTTTTCATTTGTTTCTGTTTACTTACCTGTGATGAGTATCTCTAACTGAAAAAATAACTTGAGGCATTTTTGGATATTGATATTTGAAATTGTAATAATAGCAATAAAACATATTCTACTACTTGGTTTCAAGACACGCAGCCTGTGAGTTTTAGAGGAGCTAACTACTGGAAAAAATACATTTTTGAATCACTGTAATATATAAATTATTATATTAAAAAATTGAATGTAACTATGTGTGCCTAATCATCACAGCAAAATTGCAGTCAAGTGAAATGACTTTTGGTATATAGTTAGTCCATAACCCAAACTGGGATGTTATCATATTGCTTTCATTATAATAATATCCTAAGTGTTAGTGGGAAACCGAATTTTTGCGAAAAAAAAATCGAATCTCACAAGCCGTTAAACTTACGGGACTGAAATTCAGTATATCAACTCTTTACTGAAAATGAACAGAACATCTCCTAGCATTTTTTTAAATTCTCCTTTATGGGGAGGGGCGACGCTTTCTATATATGGTAAATTGATAGTGGGTTAGTTTCTAAAAATAATCGAAAACAATCGATATTAATTGAGAAACAAGTTGAAAAACAAAAAATTCAGTGTTTCGCATCACATATCTATATATGCTTACCATGCGCTTTCTACTATAATAATTGCTGAAGCTTATCTATTATAAGGAGCGCTTAGAGCACAGGCCAATCAACCCATAAAGTTATGAGAAAAATAGAAATAAAATTTTTAATGCAAGCTTCTGTACATTGGTCTACTTACCTTGATTTTGGCTTTTAAATTTCATCCGTTTTTCCACTGAGAAATATCGATAATTCAACAAGGAAATAATTAGACCATAATAATTTAATTGAAATTCATCGTAATTTTGCCCATGACAAACACTTTACTATTTTATATCAAAAAGATCAGATCCACCGTTATTATAACAGAGCGGTGCTTGAGCGATTGACCGTAGAAATTCAACCAACATCATGTTAGAACGAGCTCCTCAAGAACATAATGGAAGTGGATCTTTGGAAAACTGTATGTGTCATTGTAGACCAAATAGGCATACACTATAATTATAAACTGTCGTTCGGCGCCTCCATACAATTGGTAAGGTGAAACCGTTGCACTCATTGGTGCCACATAAGTTGACACCGACCAACAACACTCGCGATCTGGAAGTCTCCAGTTCTTGGAAGGAAAGGAATAACTGACAAAGTTTCCTGTACCGAATTGTCTCTTCAGATAAATATTTCTTTTTCTGACCTATCTCATTTTTATTATCAAACTCTTTATTTAGATTTAATAAAAGTTCCATGAATCGAATTTGTGTCTTCAGATGAATATTCCTTTTTCTGACCTATCTCGTTTTTAGTATCAAACTCCTTATTTAGATTTAATAGAAGTTCCATGAATCGAATTTGTGTCTTGAGATGAATATTTCTTTTTTGATCTCTCTCGTTTTTTGTTATCAAACTCCTTATTTAGATTTTTAAAAAGTTCCCTGTATCGAATTTGTGTCTTCAGGTGAATATTCCTTTCTCTTATCTATCTCGTTTTGTTACCAAACTGCTTTATTTAAATAATTACATTTTTAAAAAAAATTAAGTACCGCATTTATACTGTGTATCGAACTACAGATCTTTGAGTTATTCAGCTTTCTCTGTACATGACTTAAATCGTCCGATCATTAAGAAAAAAAAATAGTAGCGCTGGTTAGCTTATTTATGTAGAAAGGCCGTGAATGAAGTTTGGGATTCCCATGTTTCGATACGTAATTTACATAAAAATTGAATTTACAAAAGAAATCAAGGACAATAACAGCTTAGGAATAACTGTTCAGGGCCAGATAATACAAACGATTAGCTTTGTAAAGATACATAGCAGTTGTCACATAATAAGAAAATATGAAACGCAGGTCTAAATGAAATGCAAGGGGTACTTAGCAACAAATTCAACATGAAGATTAACAAGAGCAAAACAAAATTACTCGCAAGAAGAAAAATCCCATAATAAAAGGTACTGGTCACCGCACTAAACTTTCTACACCCATTGCTTAAGTAGAATCGTGTCACGCTGCAGATTGCAAGAAAATAATTTATTTAAGACATACCTATGAGCAAAACCATTATAGGCATTTGCAGAAAACTGTCTCAAGATAGCTCACTTGGAAGAGTGAACTGTCTCTTCTGATTTTTATTCGTGAGAAATAAAGTTGTTCCAGAAATCTTTATTTTCCAAATATGAAGAAAATCAATCGAACAGTATTTCAAAATATAGTCCGAGAAAATTCAGCCATAAAAATAACTGAATTTGTTCCGGAATTATGACATACCATATTATAAGGTTAAGGGCTCCTCCATAAGTAGTTAGAGCGTTGGACTCATGTTCGCGTGGTCCCAGGTTCGATTCCTGGCTGGCACATACCAATTTTCAGCGCCCACCCAGCATCGTGAATCAAACTGGGGAGTTATGTGAATACAAGACGTGATGTCCACTAGGTCTAGAAAGCTCCTGATGCGCCTGTTAGAGATAGAGTGACTCAACGCACTTATCACTTGTTCGTTGCTGAGCTGAACGTAGTTCAGCCGGTAGCTAATAGATAACGTTGGAGTGGCTCCAGCCCAGGAAGGACTGTCACGCTAGTGGTTAGTTTTTTATATTGCAGAGTTGTTAGTGAAATATTTATTTGTTAAAAATTAACTACATTGTTATAGTGGTTTTCGAAAGAACTTCATTTTTCTCATCTTCCAGTAAACTATCTTATTTTATGACCTAGGGGATTTTTTCTTTAATCCTGGAAAATCTTATAAGCACATTAAGCTACAAATTTGTTTTGAATACGTTCAACGAGTTTACATAGATCAGAACGAACAGATTAACATACAGTACATGGACATTCGACCGACTGAAAACTTGCAAGCAGCTGACGCAACACTTCTGGCTCCACAGTGTTGAAAATTTCCTTTCTCTTGAACTACAGAACACAGCGTTGCTATCTCTTGCTTTCTCTTGGACTAAGGTCATAGTGTTAAAATGTAAATAAGATCATTTGAATGTTACCGAAATTAGACAAAAAAAAATACTGGATTGAGATTGTCTTCGAGTGGAACACCCTGTATAACATAGCTTAAAGTACGTATGGAAAGATACGTATCTGTAATGTATCACTGTTAATTGCGTGTTACGTTATCAATTAAAGAAAAATGTATCTATATTTTCTCTAAAGTTTGAAATGAAAAAGGAATGCTGGAATAGATTTATAAAAATTTAATTCTGTTCCGAAAGATTACAAGACCACAAAAGAAGTTAGAGAAAGTATGTTCAAAGACTGAATCCTTATGAACTCACTGTCTGAAATTAAGTTTTGTTTCTCTAAACCCTGGATTCAGTTGATCCAATGAAGGTTTCTCCTTTTTGCTGAGGTTAAAGCCACATGATACCTCTGCCCCTTACAAGCAGCACATTGATATTGATAGCTTACAGTGATTGATGAGTCTATGAAGAGACGTGAGTGTCGAGTTGCGGCGAGGAAATGCTATACCGCATTCTTTGGTGCTTGCTTTATTCCTTTTCTTTGAGAGAATTTCCTATAATAAGACGTAGATGGAATGGGCTATAACCATGGGAGAAATTTCAAACTTGGGTTGCTCCTCGCAAAGCAATAAAATTGTTCTAAAGTGTATTTCTAGAGTATAGAAAGGATCAGAATCAAGAACAAAAGGAATTAGGTTTGCTTATTTATTTGCAAAGTTTCAGTTACAGGCAGAAGGCGATTTTACGCTGGAAAGCTAACGGTGTGAAATAGGAAGTAAGTAGACCAGGGGATGTGTGTCAAAGGTGCCATCACGATATTTGTTTTAGACTAAACAAAAACACTATAGAAACATCAATTTGATGACAGGGTGCAGGATTCGAAATTGGAACTTTCCAAGTACTTATGTGTAGGTGAAATAACACTTGTGGAAGGCAATAGTTCCTGATTTTTTTTCTAATAAAGGTGCCACATAAAAGATTCTAATCAGCACTGCCATCTACTGAAGTGACAGTTAACTAGCGTTAAGTACGCATACACGTGATCAAAATACATTTGTAATAACTTAATTCTTATTACAGTGTAACGAATAACCAAGACCAAAAATTGTGTGAAAATATTCTGGTGACATCGGGTTTACGTAACTGTACTAAATTCCAAACGAAAGTTGCAAGATTTTACCCTAACAAAGAAATAACCCCAAACATTGTAGAAACTGGGCAAAAATGTCATACAGTATATCTTGCATAGTTTAAAAAAGAAAAGTGAATCTTCTTCATCACAAGGGCGCCGATTTCTCTGTAAATTTGCGGGGAGGGAATTCAGATGCAGAAGGTATATATAGAGGATGTTAAGACGAATTGCATTCAAAATATTCCAAATATTGTATATCCATAAATACAATAGGAAGGGCCCTCAAAAGCTTTGGACCCCTGGCCTCCCAGGATCGGCGCCCTTGTTTATCACCTCACTTAACAATGAAGTGCTTGTCAAATTCATACTGATTAGGGTAAATGATAACATGTTAAGCTTATCTTTCTTTGCCTCTAATGACAGTGGTAGTAGGTAACTCTTTCAATTCCATATCAGGTGTTTCGTACATCGCTATGCCTTCACTGCATGTTATAATTTAGTCTTGCTTGTTGTTAGAGATTTCAGTTTTGTTTAGAATATATTTGTACACAATGTGGTCGATTATTTTATTGTTCGTTAGATGTGCAAATGGGATACTCATTCTCATCTCTATAATGTTTCTGCAGAAGAGTTTTCATAAGACAATCTAATACCTCAGAGATAAAAGTTGGCAGAAAATTCTAACCTTTTCAAGACTGAGCCAGGAAAAGAAGAAAATTTACTAATTCGTTTACTTAAAATCAGTAGATTAAGGCATTATAGTTAAACATTGATATACATTACTGAAATTCCACATTAGTACCACTATCATCCACCAATTTTCGTAAACGGTTGGGAACGTCCCCATCAGGAAGTCACGGTCGGAAAAAGGGATTGCCGCCGTCGACGGTGGCCGGCCGCCGGAGGCAGCCGGCACCCGCTTGCGGCGGCACGACGATCTACTTGTTCAAAGTTGCCGACCTTTTGCCGAAGCGGCAAGCGGTCGAAAATTGTAAAATAAAATGCCCTTTGCCGACTCTTTACTGCCTGTTGCCGATCCTCAGAGTCGATAAAACAGTTGTAAAGGCCTTTTTCCGACCCTCTGCCGACTCCTTATGCCGGCCTCTTTTTGACGGCTACGCCGGCGCATTTACTGTGCATTTACGACTGTTTGTCAACTGCTCGCCAAGGCAACTTTCCGACGTCGGCGCCTGCGCATTTAATGCTCATTTCCGGCTGTTTGCCGACTGCTCGGCAAGGCAACTATTCGTCACGGTCGAAAATCGCGCAGAAAGACGTCGGTATCCGGCACCTGCAATCCGACCGCGGCATCTGGTCGGCATGGACAAATTGTCCGACTATAGGCGGCAGAATCCTGATGGGGGTTTGTGACAAACTTCTGCAGATACTCCAGAGGTACGTTTGCAAGAACTTCGCAAATTCGCTCCTCCAATTCATTAAGAGTTTTTGATTTTATAAGTTCCTTTTTCCCACCACCAGAGGAAAAAGTCACAATATGTAAGGTCAGTACTCCTCGCTGGCCATTCAAGGAGGACACAACGTCCCAATAATGCGTTCAGATAGGAGTCCAAAATGAGGCGGGGCTCTATCTTGCATAAAGAGTAAGTCGTTGTAATTGTCCCACGATGATACAATACTGTGAATATAATCTTCAAGCATAGCAAGATACCGTTCTGAATTCAATATACCCAAATGGCATATGAACTCACAACTTTCGTAGATCGCTATACCACGCTGTGACCTTTAGGTAACGTTGACTTTTTTCGAACTTAGCCTCGGATCCTCTCATCCTAGTTAACAAACCCTCCAACATAAAACACAGCTTAATCTGACCAAAAAGATCGAACCAGTCTTCATACCAAACAAGTAGATGAAATTGAGTTATTAGATGAAATGGGTTGTGAATGAACCACAGAAGAGTATGTAGGTAGTTTTATTTCGGCAATGTACCTCCAGATGTTAGGCGAAGCTTGTTTGGTATGTCATTGCACTGCATTGCATGGGAATGTTGAAGCTTCTTTTCCAGTTTACTCTAAACTTGAAAATGTAATATATCAATGTATTCCTCCGAGCTGCTGGTATCAGAGTTAGCGTAGGTCAGTGAAAACTTGACCCACGACCCACAGACCTACCACCCACCGTGACCCACTCTGACCCACCATGATCCTCCCTGACCCACAACCCACCATGAACCATTCTCATCCACTGTGACCTACTCTGACTCACCAAAATCCAAACTCTGACACATGATCCATGACCTCTTCTCTACTAACTAAAGACTTTATACTTGTAATAAAACATGGCTGTAAAATTGTCACTAATCGGAGTTTGATTTTCTACGGTCATCAGTAGCGTAGCGTGTAATTCCGAAAGGGGGATGCCAAAGTTAGTCACTTGTCTGATATAATACAATACAATGCAATGCATGTTGAATGTGTATTTTCCTTAACAAGTGAAAAGATTCACTATGCAGCAAATGTTGATTCGATGACTCATGTTTTAGAGCTTTCTTCATGAAATTACCCAAATCAGAAATGCCGTTTGAACACCACTCCGACTCTTTTGCCCCAAACAATGCAGACGAAACATAACATTTTATTCCCTACAGAACACCCAGAAAGCCAAGAAAACCTATCATCATACCACGAAGACTGAAATATTTGCGACTGATTGCTAGTTGTCGTTTTTATGGAAAGCTTTGAGGTAGGTCGTATCCCTTCCAGAGAGCAGCGCTGCTCGTAAGTCAACCGAGATATGGTAGTTGTTAACAAAAACATAAATTAAATTTGTGTCTGGTACTGTTATCGTAGTCATCATTTGCTAAAAGTTAGTAAGGTACTATACCTTGTAGCCGCCGAACACTTTCCACAGCTTTGTCTCTTAGTTATAAATGTAATTTTCTTCATACTACAGTAAAAAAAATAATAATAAATAAAACAAATATTCATTTCAAATCACAACGCAAAAAAAAAAATATACCGGCAATTTTTCTTGACCACCAGTGATCAATGTTGCTAATCAAAAGCATAAATCTAGTACAGAACGCAAGGGCATAGCCAGGGAGAGGTGAGCCAATAATTTATCACAAGAAACTTGCAGAAGCTTTATATTTAGCACGGCATAATTTGCAACCATCCCATACGATTACACAACACAAATAGAAGATTAACAGGCTGAGTCTGCTCATTAAGTCCCGCAACCAGCCATTAAAGTTTAGGAGAGAGGCACAAATATGCTAGGGGGTCCAATCGTCACAATTCTGGATCTCTTTTATCAACAACTACTCTTAATAATTAGGAGGCCAAAACATTTAGGGGCCCAGGCTCCCGTAATTGCACGCCTGGTGGGGCATACAGTAGCAAATGCGTTAGACGCCAATAAGCAATTGTCTCAGCTCCTTTTCTGCCACTAGCATTGTGACGAGAAAAACCGGCTCCACTTTTGTATAAATATTGTTTTCAGTATAATTCCCTTTATTTCTTTCTCGTGGGCAGCTTCTTGCTCCGCAGCTTCTTCTATCTCGTTTTTTTTTTTTTTTTTTTTTAAATGTCACCCCTAGAAATTTGTCATCTTGGGTCCGGACCTCAGGTGCCCGTTCGTGAAAATGGGCCTGAGTGTTTATATCATTTGAAGATACAAATAGAAAGCACTTAAAGCAACTCTGGGGGCCTATTTCTGTGTATCTACTTCACTGTCAGATATCCAGATACGGAAGAGCACAAGTGAACTTTGTGAAGGGCAGAGGGTGGCCTACCGGATCGGTGACCATGATTTTTAGGGATGCGCACGAGACAAGATTTGAGACTGTCTCGTCTCGAAAATGTGCTGTAAAAGTGATGTCTCGACTCGAAAAGTATATATTTTTCTATTGGAAGAGCTGTGTCTCGACTCGAATTTTGTCAGGAAAATTCTGTCTCGACTCGACTCGAACGCATCCCTAATGATTTTACAGAATGAATTATAGTTATGCTTGTGTATGTGAGTCCTCTCAAAGAATATCTGGCTACAATCTGGGACATGATATGTATTTATGATGTAGATTATTAGTTTGCCTTTAATTACTATTACAATTACGATGCATTTAATTACGATTAAAGCATAACTATTTTTATATATCACTTACATAAGCGACATGCTTCATAATGGCGTTGAACTAACTATTTATGTTTTGTTCTATTTCCTTGACAGCGGTCGTACGTTCTATACAGAAACCATAGCTTAGTTCAAAATATATAGAGTTGGCAGTACTTGAGCATACGCCAGCTTATATCTAAAGCAAATGTTGGGTTGCAAAGGGATGGCGGGGAGTAGTTGGGCATGCGCATTCGACAGAAAGCAGACGAAAACCCCGATGCTTGCAGTAGGCCTGGATGCCCGAGGAACGTAGCGTACAACAAGAGGAAAGAGAAAATGTGCATCTGAGTGATGCGCATGCGTAGGTTCCGCTTGCCAAAGTAAAGCGAGAGAGCGCATCCACAAGATTGCAGTGGAAATAATGTGATAATTATAAGCAAACAATTTATAAATATAATGAAATACGTACTTTTTTCTTATTTACAAAGGATGCCGGGCATACAGGCGTTCCCTTACGCTACGCCGCTGACGGTCATTCGCTCAAGCACCACTCTGTTACAATAACGGTGAAGCTGACCTTTACGATATAAAATGGTAATGTGTTTGTCAGTGTGGAAATTGAAGAACTTCGAGGTGGGCGGGAATTAGTATGTGCCTAAAATATACTTGCACTAGGAGAGTATTCTTGAAAGTGTTAATTTCTCAACGCATTTCAAAAGAAACTTTTATTCGCAGGAAAATACCTCTGTACAATATGGAAAAGATTATAATTTCTCAGTGCACAGTATTTTTCTCACAAAAGACTTCAAAAATCAGTTTTTCATAGGGTATAAAGGTGCTCGGGTACCCTCTGAGAGAGCATCTCCATAAAGTATGCTCATAATTGTAATTTGTGTAATCACTAAAACACCACGTTAAATTTAAGTTACAAATATCCATAATTGCAATTATTATGAATATTTATTCAAAGAAGTTTACTTTCTAGTTTAAAAAAGCAGTATTGTACACAAAAAGTAGAACAGATACACGTTAAAAATTAGGTACAAAGTTGAATAACACAAATAAACCATTAGTAATACAAGTATACATTTTTCATAACTCGAATTTGTCATCTTAAAATAAATCTGAAATCGGGTTTCTTTCCTGTTGGCCTCCAGAACTTTTTCGTGGTAAATCATCCGCAGCGGAATGATGTCCATGCTTCCGCCAAGAAATAACTAGCTCGTCTACTTTGAGCTTGTCTAGCGGTGGGCCATTAATATTGACGAACAAGCTAGACAATGTTTGAGCACTTAGTCTATTTCTAATATGTCATCTGTAAATTCATAAGGGAAATCCCGTCCGCACTCTGTCGTGGAAATTGGTAATACTTCTACCCGACGTAGAAATTTCTGCAACTCCTCATCGATCTGCTTGTTAGTATTAAGTCTGATAACGATTTTTCTCGGCCAGTGTTGAAATACTCAGCAAGAAGTATAACCTCTCTATCACCATACAACATCTTTTCCATATCGACCATGTCAGTTAGCAATGCCTACTCATGGAGAACAGAAACTTTATCTACCACACCTTCAATAGGGAATCTTACGCATAAATTATCAATTAAAGCCTGATAAACTGATGATTTCTTATTTGTATATAAATTTAAATTTTGTAATTACACATGAAGATTTGATGTCATTACCAAGTTCCCTCGCCTCTAGAAACCAAAAGGGAACGAGGGAAATGTTCAGAGCTGCCTCGGAAATTTCCCCGTCTAACCCCTTCAATCACCATACTCCTGTTTGTCATGGGCCAAATTACGATTAATTTCAATTAAATTATCATAGTATAATTATTTCCTTGTTGAATTATCGACACTTTTCAGTGGAAAAAAGGATGAAATTTGAAAGTCCCAAATCAAGGTAAGCAGACCAACGTAATGAAAAGAAGTGTAAAATTTTCCATATTGTAATATCCCATGTGAAGTTGTTTACAAACAAATCCACGCATCAAGTGTTTATAAACACCACCTCGTGCTTCATCAAGAGGAACTTCCACCAGGGGGACCTGCAATCACCTGCAGACGACGTTTAGTCCCTCCCACGGAGCAGAAGACGAAATTGAAGCAGCAGCGCCACCGTCACCCAAGGGACGCTATAAATTGGACAGAAGAATCCAGCTCAGTACCAGTCACAGACAAAGGATATACAGACCGCAAACTCCGCGGCAAACTGGAAATTTCGGGAACAGTAGCGCCGCTGCACCAACGACGACGGAACTAATCAGTCGATCTCACGCCACCTTCGAGGCTTTGTCTCACTGGGCGCGGGTTAGGATACTAGCACGTGGTGGAAGAGTGGCTGCGAGCACAGACAAAGGATATCCTAACCTTTGTCTGTGCACACACTCGCAGCCACAGGAGGAATTTCTATATTTTTATTTAAAACTATTACTCTTTGGCTCCTTTACTTGCATTTGGGGAACAGCTTTTTATGTTGACGCATTTTGCAGAACTTGGGCATTTTCAGTGAACTCGAAAAAAAGGGAAAAAAGAAAAATCTGATTTATACACACACACACACACACACACACATATATATATATATATATATATATAAAGCTGGAAAGGAATGTCAAATCCAGAGGCAGTACAAGAAAAGCTGAACACAAGCTAGCTAATCATTCTGCACTGCGTCTAACACTTGTGATTCAAAGCAGACGAAAACAGTCCCCTGGTTACTATGACAACCCATGACGTCACGTTCACAGACCGATGGCAGCGCCATCTCACCCGGGACGACACATCGTTCCACCCACCCGAGCGCTGATTGGCTCTTTCGCTGTGCAGACGATAAAAACTGATTTCCATTGCACATATTGGAAGTTTGCGGTCTGTATATCCTTTGTCTGTGGTACCAGTTTTCTGGTGACCCTCCTTTAGTCTGCTACGGTACTCTTGGAGTAACCTAACCCCAGGCCTCTAGTCTGCTACGGGACTACGCCTATCCTATCTCCTGGCTTAGCCTGCTACGGGGCTCTGTTGGCAACTTAACCCGCCTCTGCTTGCTACGGAGCATTGGTTCCTTAATTCCACTCCTCTTAGCCTGCTACGGGGCTCTGTTGGAGATCCTGTCTGCGACCACTCGGTCAAATACTACCTTTTACTTACCTTTTGAAATAGAGATCAGATTGTATAGTATTTTGTACAAATACTTTATAGTGGATTTTATAATAAAACTGGTAGTGGGAGTTCGATTCTGGACGCTCTTTTTATTAACAGCTCTACCTCTTCCTTATATATGAGACAAAAATACACAATTACAATATAATTATGCGTACAGTCCAAACTTAAAATTTTCGTGTAGTTAAGCTTACAGTACAAATTTTATGTCTATTTTTCTCACAACTTTATGCCTTGATTGCCTTGTGTTCTAAGCGCTCCATATAATAAACATAAGCTTCAGCATTTATTATAGTAACAAGCAATGGATATATGAAGCGAAACACTGTATTTTTTTGTTTCTGAATTTTTTCTCAAATAATATCGATCGTTTTCGATCATTTTTACAAACCAATCCACTACCAATTTTCCATATCTAGAAATTGTCCCCCTTCCTCCCCCCCACCCATAAAGGAGAATATAAAAATGCTAGGATACATTCTGTTTATTTTCAGTAAAGAGGTAATACACTGAATTTCAGCTCCGTAAGTTTAACGGCTTGCGAGATACTCATTTTTTTCCGCAAAAATTCGGATCCCCACTACCAGGGGCGTCATTTAGGGGGGGCAGGGAGGGGCATTTGCCCTCCCCCCCTGAGTTTGAGATTTATATAGATTTTATCAATATAGTAGTAGTAAATGAGTGAAAAACGCGAAATTTTACTTATATCGAGGGGTTTTGCCCCCTCCAAGCAAAATCTGAAATGACGCTCCTGCCCACTACCTCCTTGGAATATGCATTATAATGAAAGCGATATAACATCCCAGTTTTGATTAAGGCCTAACTATATACCAAAAGTCATTTCATTTGACTTTGCAATTTGGCCGTGATGATCAGGCACACATAATTACATTCAGTTTTTATATAATAATTTAAATATTACAGTGATTCAAAAATGTATTTTTTCCAGTAGTTAGCTCCTCTAAAAACTCACAGGCTTCGAAAGCCAAGTAGTAGTAAAAGTTCTATTGCTATTATTATAATTACAAATATTAATATCTAAAAGTGCCTGAAGTTCTTTTTTCACTTAGATATACAGTACTCACCTCAGGTAAGTAGACAGAAATAAATGGAAAAGGAAGGGAAATGGAGGTCTTGAAAGTAAAACGCAGACAAATACACCAGTCTTCAGAAGATACTGTATACAATACAGTGAGCAGGGTAGGTCGGTAAGTCAGAGTGAGTCGATGGGTCGCAGTGGGTCATGGTGGGTAGTGGGTAGCAGTGGGTCACATTCAGTTGACCCACGACCCACTGACCCACTCAGAAAACTTGACCCACTGACCCACTTCATCTCTAGCTGGTATATATATGTAATTATTAAATATTTCATGCAATGTGATATCTCATTAATGACAATCAATGATATTTCTAATTAATTGGGCGCTTTATGTTTATTTCTTATTTATGTTACTTCATTTCTCTCTATGGCCTATGGAACACGGAGGTTTCTATTATATTTCTATTTCTGGGAGATCCATCTTAATAGTCCTCCCATCTGCGCTTAGCTTTTTCTAATGGTCGTTTTCCGATTGGGTGTCCAGTTAAAACTTTGAAAATGTTCCTACTTTCTTCCATTTTGGCTAAATGTCCTGCCTATCTGACCCCCTAGACTTGATTATGCTAACCATGTCACCGAAAGGAAACACATCTACGCCCAGGTTGGTCTATGCTTTTTATCTTATCTTGGTATCAGAAAATGTTTTTTGGTATTGTTTTGAAACACCCTACATACTAATATAGTTGTCGAAGTCTGGCTTCAAAGCATATTGTTACCCAATCTTTTTCACTACAAGAGGATGTATCTTTAGTATCAAGCATTCTTCGTGAAGTATTTTGTGTTCTCCGGTGTTGCTCAGTGCCGTCTCACTTCTATACGAAGTTTAAGTTGAGCTTAACTTTCTTATTAGTCAGTAAGTTATTATTGTTAATTTGTTGTTGCATATTATGTATTTGTTCATAATATTGTATCGCTTTGTCGTGTTCAAAACTTTAGTACTGGTTATATAATCGCTGATGATTTCGGATGTGACCTAGAGGGAAATTCCCCTCGAGGAATATTTCTTATCGTGCTTAATGTGAGTTACCCCAGTGGCGTATCTATCCCGGGCCTGGGGAACCTAGGTTTTTCAGTTTTTTGAGTGACAAAATTAATTTAAGCTACTATTTATATATGTTTGAAAGTTTATAGTAAACTCATAATATACCTATTATAGTCTGGGCTGTATTTACGGTATTTACGGTAACCAGTATTTTCGCAGTACTGCTTTACTCCCCGAGTACTGGAAGCCCCAATAATAGATATATACAGGCTGATTCAAAACAACACTGACAACGTTTGGGAGGTGATTTCTGACATCAAGATAAGACAACAAGTATAGACCAACTTGGGTGCACAAATGCTTCCTTTTGGAGTTATAGGCTACCGAAAACTTAAAAAAATGCATTTTAAGGGACCATAGCTCCAATACTATGGGACATACCATAGTCGGGTCAAGACTTCACATAGAAATTAATGTGTGTGCTATCCAAAAGTATGTTTCAGAATCCTGTGGTACACACGGAACAATTTTTATGGAGGAAGTTTGGCTACTAGCATATACTTCGAAGTACTCACAAACTACCTCTATAAAAATTGTTGTGGAAGCATTTGAGCACCCAGGTTCGTCTATACTTTTTGTCTTATCTTGGTGTCAGGAATCACCTCCCAAACGTTGTCGGTGTTGTTTTGAAACACCCTGTATAAATATAGTAAATAGTAAAATAATAAACATTTATCTTTCTTCTGCTTCTTTCTTTCATGCATTCTATAACATCTTGACGAATCCTAAAGAAAATGTCACGTGGAAAATTCTATTTTGCGATTGGCGTGAGGGATGTTCTTTCAAATCAGGTTATGAGACATTTTTCTTAGTCTTTAGCGCTAACCCTCGTATATGTTGTATGTGAGGTATATATACGAATGTACCTGATTATATATGAACGAAGTGAGGGAAGTTATTATCTTGTTAGACAACAATAACCGTTTCAAAACAAAGAGAACAAACAATATGCGTCTATTTGTGCGACATGACTCTCTTTCCAGAGTAAACGTGATCTCGCCTTATGAATATACCCCTGTTACTTGTAGATAGAGCTATAACGCTCTCCGTCTAGTAAACAACCTCCGCTGAAATTGAGTTCTACGCTTGTCTCTTATGACGTAAGCAAGATGAAAATGGATCTTGTTACACACAAGAGAAAACATAATCTCACAAAATATTCTGTCAGGAGCAATTACTTATCCTACGTTAGTTGGGCTTGCTTAAAGGAGAGCTCTTAGCAGGTGTGAAAACATACACATATGAAAACACACACACACACACATATATATATATATATATATATATATATATATATATATATATATATATATATATATATATATATATATATATATATATAGTGGTACCGACTCTGGTTTCTCAGTGATGAAGACGTACCGCCTCTGGTTTTTCACCGATCAAGACATACTCACTGTGGAAAATGGATGCTAATATCTATAGCTTTAATAAATCAATTATTATACACAGTAATTAACGAATTGCTTTGCAAGTCAAAGATTTTATTATATAGCAATAAAGTTGACAACACCAAAATATTTGTTATATTTTTCCTATGTTTTGTTTTTAAAATGAGGTGTCCATAAAGAAGTTTACCCTTTTATTTGCTTCTACGCAAGAACTCATGTTGGTTGTGTTGGTTGCAGCTAATGGTCTCATGACAGAAACAAATCAGTCATGGACCCAATCCAAACAAACGACAGTATATTGAGGCGACTCGTTTAAACTGAAATCGGAAAGTATCGTTGAGTTCGTCAGGGCTTCTTTTGTGTCTACCTGAATCCGATACTTGCGAGAAAAAAGTATATAGTTTATACAATCAAAAAATCTGTTATTTTGCTTAAGTGTTCGGTTATTGTGTGGCGTGTCAAGAACATTAAATTGGTGAATTTTATCTAGTTTCATTAAAAAGTATTTTTTGCGTTTTTCTAATAATTGGATAGAAACCTTCCGTGGTGTATGGAATATCTCGGTCCAATGGGGAGTCTGCGAGTTAATCCGCGGTGAATTGTATAAAAATTAATATAAAAAATGGTTTTTGAGCATTTTCGTGTATAATTCTTTATAATACAACAAAAAAGAGGACATTTTTAATTATTCACAGAAAGTGGGGGGGCAGGAACAAAGCCTCTCCATCAGTGGCGAAGCTAAGGGAGGGCCAAGGGGGGCCAGGCCCCCTTGCTCATATTCTTGGCCCCCCCTAGTGGCCCCCCTACACAGTTATATTGCTATAGGTCAACAAACGGTGAGTGGGTCGTTACTACAAGTGATACTACTACCAAATCGTCTCTCGACAACAGAACTACCAACTGCAGAATACCGTATGTTGCAATAGGCTGCGTTCCGAATAAAATACCGGTATCGTTACTCGTTTTTGCTTGTAGTTCAGCAAGATCTAATTCACTGAAATCTGTGGGGTGTATATACATCGATGCATATGCGTTGACCTCACCACCTGAACATTCCTTTTAACCTCTGTCCCTTATCTAGTTATCTCCTTTGTTTTGGACAAAGAACCAGAAAGAAAAATCAAATCAGTCGGCATTCTCATTCGCTTCAATGTTGAAAGTCATACTAAAATATGAGATGCTTACTTACAAATAACATACACTACAGAAAAACATTACACTTGCGTTGGACGAAGGAAGTTTTCGTACATTACTTATTAAAATTTGTACACCAAGTAATTAATTACCATTGATTATGGCGACATAGAACAAATGCATAGCATCCATTAAATAATTCGGCATTATTATTATTTTCAAAGCATCTTAATATCGAGCCGGCTTGTTTAATTAACAATAAAAGAAGAGAGCAGAAGTTTTTATTACTTGTGAAATAGTCATTTCCTCTGTTGTTCGCATCCCGATCGTTTGAGAAAAATTAGATGCTGAATACCACGAGCAAGTACTATTTGCTACCGATACTGGTTCTCCCGCTCGATTACCTTCTGGTCTTGTCTTTAGTACGTCTAGTTTCCTAACGCTCTTGGCCATTAGCAATTCTGTAGAATCCTTCTGGTACAATGTTAACAAGCGATACTAGCGGCCTCCAGGAAAACGGAGTCAGAACTTGATGGACCAATACTACTAACTAAAGCCTGGGAAAATGTAATAAAATTCAGTGATTCTTTGTAAATAAAGCGTTCAGAAATATTTTCCTTTAAACATTTCAACTGTAGTTTCATCCCTAAAATGCTATTTCATACAGAAATTCCAAAGTTTATCACAGAGCCAGTGTTACAATCTCCTGATTACTAATCATCAGGTAAGATACCGAGGTGATACGAGTTGGTCGCGGCAGTAATGTTATTTTGTATAAAAGTGATAGTTACTCCCGTGACCAGGTTGTGTCATCCCGTTATCTTATCTATATTTAGTAATCAGAGATATATCAGGAGTTTATGGAATTGGTCTATAAAGATTCCATTCAGTGAGTTCAGTCACTGAATACCAAATTTTATCACAGATTTATATTTGTTCTTCGTCAAAATATGCTTAACCATTTCCGAGAAAATTACATGGTAGGAATTATGCAGAACAGTAAATCAGTGGTGACGTGAATCTTAAACAGGATATAAGCCTACTAGTTAATGCTGTGCCTTCATATCTAATCTCAAAACTAACAATATTAATTTAGCATCGACTACAGGATAGTAGCGTTAAGTTACTTCAATTACATTTGAATTTATTTTAAGGCTTTGAATCATCCGAAGCTCAGAGAATATAAATGAGGGAAATGAGTCAATTGGCCCATAAACATTTCGCTAGTGAACTAAGGAAGAATCTTGGTAAACTCCTAAGTCGAAATATTTGCCCACGAGGGATCGATCACATACCGCTAAGCTCAAATGCACATGGTTGATCATACTTTAGTTTTTGTATTCATAAGCAGTTTTATTAACTACCTAAGTAAACTACATACTTTTTTTATAATGTAAACTGTTACAAACTGGTATTGATCAATGCTTCTATGTGTTACAGCTGCCAAGCACACAAGTGAAATTAGCTATTTTAACAAGAATATAGACGAAGCGCTGTTTTTGAAATTTATAATCTTCCACCTTTTCTGAAATAATACTGTCCGTTCTACCGTTTAACACAACATAAAATAATTTGCCTCGTCACGTAATAATACTTGTTTATTAAAAGATTTAGAAAGGTAACGAAAGTGTATAGCTTATACAAGTGTTTGAAGTGTTATATTTAATGTTTTTTCTTTGTTGTGAGAGTGAGGAAAATCATTACAATAAATAGAATAAGTTCAGTTTACTTTTAATGGAGTTTCCACTAGTCTGTTTGTGAAAACTTAACATAGCAGTATGCATATCAGCTTGATTCGAAAGTAGAGCTAAAGTTCTGGTAGCTCTGCCTTCGTATATAATAAGCAAATTCCTAAAATAAGTAGCATCATGATATAAGTGCAAATTTCAACGAGGCACTTTGTTCCCTTTTGATTTTGAGTATGTGTGTGTATATATTTCTCTGCTTCTACATTCCACCTAAATCAATCAGCCACACATATTTTAAACGCCGTGATTAAGTAACTACTTATATTAGAATGGAAATCAATTCTATAAATGTGCCCTAGTTGTTTGAGGTAGTAAATTCTTATATTTTCGCTGTTTTGAAAACAGTAAAATCATGAACAACAATGATGGAAACATTCATCTTGACACACACACACACACACACACACACATATATATATATATATATATATATATATATATATATATATATATATATATATATATATATATATATATATATATATATATATAAAATTCATGTGAATCAAGTTTTTCATTCATTGGAGATGGCCCCCTAAAACTTTTCTTTGGCCCTTCGTTGCCCCCCCCCCTGAAAAATATTCTAGCTGCTCTCCATGCCTCACCCGTAACTAGGAAAATTTCCCCATGGTTTTGAGTCATTATGGAAATAGAAATCCAATCTTTTAGGCAACATACCCTCATTGTATTTCAACATTTAGATAGCTGGTATGCCAAGTCAAAATCGTAATAAAACATACTGCCTCTGCTTTTTGTCCACTTCGAATACTAGATAGATAGATAGATAGATAGATAGATAGATAGATAGATAGATAGATAGATAGATAGATAGATAGATAGATAGATAGATAGATAGATAGATAGATAGATAGATAGATAGATAGATAGATAGATAGATAGATAGATACGGAAAAACACATAATTAAATTGATCACGTTTTAGTAGATAGAAGAAGGCAATCTAGAATAATTGATGTCCGGTCGTTTAGAGGAGCTGATTGTGGCACTGATCACTACCTGGTAGCAGCGATAATGCGAGAGAGATTATCGTTGAATGAAGATAATATTCAATGTCCGAAAACAGAGAGATTTAATTTAAAGAAATTAGATGAGAGCCAGGTAAGAGAGGAATACCAGATTGAAGTTTCGAATAGATTCTCAGTTTTAGAAGATTGGGAGTGCACCAGTGTTGAGGACGCTTGGGACACGCGGAAATACGTAGGAACAAACCATGGTTCGACCAGGAATGCATTAAACTAGCAGAGAAGAGAAAACTGGCTACATAATCCGAATGAAATAACTACACAAAATTTCGCAGATATCAGGCGTGAAACTTCCAAAACTTTTAGAACAAGGAAACACGATTTTTTGAAAGCTAAAATTAAGGAACTTGAAGATTATAGTAAAAATAAAAATATTCGAGACATGTATAAGGGGATCAACGAATTTAAGAAAGGCTATCAACTTTGTGCTTATATATTAAAGAAAGCTGACTGAACAGTTCTCACTGATGCGGATAGCATCTTAAATAGATGGAAAGTTTTTTTTTTTTTTTTTTTTACGATTTGCTGAACACGCAGCCAAACACTAATGTGCGTGGAGAAAAGGAGATACACACCGCAGAACCGTATATTCCAGAACCCAACCGAATAGAAGTAGAAACTGCTATAAAGAAATTAAAGAAACACAAATCTCCGGGTGTAGATGGAATTCCGGCTCAGTAAATTTTAGTTGGAGGCGAAAAATTGTGGAACAAGATACATAAACTCATTCTCCTTATCTGGGACAAGGAAGAATTGCCACAAGAGTGGAAAGAATCAATCATTGTTCCAATTCACAAGAAAGGCGACAAAACTGACTGTAACAATTATCGAGACATTTCTCTTCTGTCAATATCCTATAAAATCCTTTCAAATATTCTATTAGCAAGATTGACCCCATACGCAGATGAAATCATTGGAGATTATCAGTGCGGATTTAGACGAAATCGATCAACTATCGACCAAATATTTACCGTTCGCCAAATACTCGAAAAAGAGTGTTAATACAATACCCCGGTACATCAACTATTTATTGATTTTAGAAAGGCGTACGACTGGGTTAGGAGAGAAACATTATACAACGTTCTTACAGAACTTGGAATACCGAGAAAGCTAATTAGATTAATTAAGATATGTTTAAATGTATCCCAAAGTAAAGTCCGGGTAGGAAAATTTCTGTCCACGAGCTTTCACGTCGAAAATGGCCTAAAACAAGGAGATGTGTTGTCGCCATTATTATTTAACTTCGTTCTGGAATACGCTACATGAAAAATCAAAGATAGCAACCAGGGTCTAGAGTTGAACGGTATTCACCAAGTTATGGCATATGCTGATGATATAAATTTAATATGGGATGATAGGAGAACAATAGAAAGAAATGCAGAGATCTTATTAAACGCTTGCAGGGACATGAGTTTAGAAGTAAATGCAGAGAAAAGTAAATACATGGAAGTGCGTCGGGGCAGTAATACAGGAAATTATGGATACGTTAAATATTAAATAATACTTTTGATAAAGTGGATACTTTCAAATATTTAGTATCAATATTAACAGACGAAAATCACATTCACGAATAAATTAAATGTCGACTAAAAGCAGGGAATTCGTGTTACTATTCGGTTCAAAATCTCTTGTCGTCACGAATTCTGTCGAGGAATTTGAAGCTTAAAATATATAAAACGATAATCATGCCTGTTGTTCTGTATGGTTGCGAAACATGGTCCCTTACTCTGAAGGAAGAACATATACTGAAAGTATTTGAGAACAAGATCCTGAGTCGAATATTCGGACCCAAGAGGAACAGGAATGGGGAATGGCGGAAACTTCATAACGAGGAACTACATAACTTATACGGCTTACCTAACATTGTTAGGGTCATCAAGTCTAGGAGGCTTAGGTGGGCGGGTCATGTAGCTAGAATGGAAGAAAGTAGAAAAGCTTTCAAAGTCTTGACTGGAAGGCCAATCGGAAAACGACCATTAGGAAGACCTAGGCGCAGATGGGAGGACAATATTAAGGTGGATCTCGCAGAGATAGGAATACAAAGTAGAAACTGGATCCAATTGGATAAGGATAGAAGTCAGTGGAGAGCTTTTGTGAACACGGCATTGAACCTCCGGGTTCCATAGGCCATAAAGCTAGTTTGTTAGTTATATATACTAGTCGCATTTGACATAATGTGATAACGTATTTTTGGATATTTTTATAGCGTTACGCTATAGCCCACAGTTCGAATATGTCTAATATCTAGTCTACTATTTTACCAAAATCCACATAAACACACCATCTTGATATTATATTTTATTATAATACGTAATGAAGGAAATATTTACACCCTTTAAATAACATGCATGTGGATTATACAAAATGGATCCTTTGTTATATCTTATATTTCTCGTTGCTATGACGGCCACTAACACATATCGTCTGATTGCTATATTAACAGAACATCCATCATAATATCAGAAAGAAAATTAATTCTAGTCCTTTTTACATTTTCTTCTTCTTTTTTTTAGCTAGCTTGTGCATCTTTTAATAGCACATATTGCCCGTAAATACAAGTAAAGATGTTAAAATACAAGTAATGATATTAAAATACATAATATCGTTATACCTCCCGCTTTATTCATTCCACCATTTCATTCATTACTCATCATCACCGTCTCTTTAGCCTAGCCGGCATAAACGTGGGACGTAAAACTCAAAAATTTCATTTCATTTTTTTTATTTGCACTATTTATATAGTGCATTACAGTCGTTTTAAGTTCTTAGCTCCAGCATTATGTTGAACATGCTCACCCAAACAGTGGGAAATAGATTAGGATCAAATTTAATAAATTACGAAATGATAAACAAAGAAAGATCACATTCAAAAATGTGGATTTGAGTCCTTGCTTCGAGATCTCAACAGCCCACAAACTCATTTTCTTTTTTTCACTCGTCTGTCTTAGTAATTTTTAGATTATTCTTCAATTGAACATTGATTATATTTTATTTTCTTTGGTAGTAATTTATATTTTTTTTCTTAGGGGCATGTATTTCATTCTTACACTTATTGCTTTCTGTTAGAACCACTGCCATCTATGAGATTGCCTTCAAACACACAGATTGTAATATCGCCTAAAATCAATAGATGTCACCATAAGTTACTAGAGAACAGAGAGGATTGTATATAAGCTTTTCGTCCTAGAATTGCAATGCAAACGAAAAATATTGTAGGATCGTAAATTATGAAGCATTACCAGTGTGTGCTAGTTTTGCAACAAAAAACAGAGTATCATTGTCTTTCCTTCATAACAAAACGAATCTCTTACCGTTTTATATACAGTTAATGCTTAGTGATAAGTCCCTTTGAACGTCACTTTAGGTGTCTATTAGGTTCTCGAGAACACACTGTATTACAGACTACAAACCAAATTATTGGAAATTGGCCATACAATTGACGACAAAGACTATATCATTTTCAACACTATTCTATCTGTAAAGAAAGTGGCTTCGATAGATTCTTCAAATCCAAGACCCGGACTTAATTTTCGGAAACTAGCTAACACGTGAGGCCTTAGCAGTACTCTTTGCGCTTTTTTATTTCTTCATATTTACTTCATAGCTCTCGCCCAGAAATATATTTGTTTTGCTATGCTCTTTTGTTTTACATTGCAATAGCGAAGGAAAATCAGTGATTGGTTTAAAACGTTTTTAAAAGATGGGGAAACGAAATTGATCTGAGTAGCAGTTGCCTGCTATATGAGTTTGGAAATGAACATGGGTGCGAAATTAAACCATACTGTATTGTTTATGTCGTAAAAGTGAAGGTTCACTTCGTGGAACTGTGTAATTCAAATTCTCTTGTTTCTTGAAATTAATATAGACTCACCATTTATTTATTAGAAAAAAAATCATATGAACACATTGAAAAGTAGTTACCAGCTTAAACAATCTGTAAAAAGGAAGAATTAAAAAAAAGAATTGAAGCCTAAATTGAAAAACGTCGTAAGATGACCGGCGTATTCTATTTTTTCAGGAAGAATAAAAAACACTATAATAGTGAATGTTTTTGTTTGGAAGTGTTTTTATGGTTTGTCTTGTGGTATTCCTTGTTGTCCTTCCTTCAAGTCCCAACCGCGTGAGGCAAATATATCAACGTAAAAAAATACGTATATAATTATATTTGTGGACTTCGGATTTTTTCAATTCAGGTTCTCAATTTGAAATATTTTTGTGATATGTGGTTACATTTTAATATACAGTATTATTGAAAAACGTGAATCTTTTACGTATATCGAAAAGTCTTTCTTCTCCCCGTCCCTTAACAAATCCTGAAATAACACCACTGTGTTGTGTTATAATGATGTTGGGTGATTCTTCTGATTTACATATTGTTATGATAGTACATGTAAAAATGTAATGAAATCAAAGCTTAGCTTAACCCTTTTAAATTATGATGGCCAACACCTGTTCCATGCCGTCGACCTTCGGAATTTGCTTTATAAGTCTAGTAAAGCTTGTCACACCGGGTTTTTTGCATTCATTCAAATATGGAAGCATCATAGAACATATTTTATGGGCATTTTGCAGCTTCGCGTGCTCTCTCTAGGGGCTGTGACGTCACAACATGGACGATGGGTTTTTTAAAAAAGGGTATATTTGAGAAGTTTTTCTTTTTTCAAAAAATTCCTGACACATTACTATTTACCCTAGAATCATGTTTTGTACCTCGTTGGTTTCGTTATGAGACAGACTTTCGAAATGTACCACTCAAATTTCCCTATCGTGTACTAGAAGCGAGAAAAACTCGTCCAAAATGGAAAAAAGGGGATTTTTTAAAGAAAAAATTCCCTTTTTCCCATTTTTCTCTTCACAGGTACACGATAGTGAAATTTGAGTAGTACCATTTGAAAGGCTGCCTTACGCTAAAGAAAATTAGGTATGACTCATGTTGCTAGAGTCAACAGACGTGTGTCAAAAAATTTCTATTTCTTTTTTTTTATTTTTTTTTGTAGGGCAATGAAGGGGAGGGGATGAGGAAATATGGATACAGTGAGGGAAGGGAAATTCGGACTACTATTGGATGCTTAAGCGAGAAACTGCAAATACCGGAAACCGAAAGAGAACTAGCAGAAATATAAAAGGTAAAAAGGAAAGGTTTCGCAGGTCAACGAAATGGCTCTGAACATTTATAAATCACAAATGTGACATGAGTGACAAATGTAAGTATCAAGAATCACGACGTACCGTATGTTTCCATTAGAGTTTCATAATATTAAACTACGGGTTTAGGCTGAAATTGATCAATGAGAAGAAGTAAATTCATCTTATTAAAAAAATGGATATTCACGGATCTACTATTCATATTAGATAGTTTACTTCTAACATTAAGATATTTAACTTAAAAAATATAATCTCGGTGGAACTCTCTATTACGCTTGCTTTGCACCATTTGTATAGTGCACTGCAGTTGTTTAATTTCTAAGCTTGAACATTATGTTCAATAGGCTCAACGGAACAGTGGGAAGAGATTCGCATCAAATTTAATGAATTACGAAACAATAAAGAAAGAAATGCCAAATTTATGGGGAGATTTCAGTCCGTGCCTCAAGATCTCCACCAGACACGTACCCAAGGAGGTCTGGGGATCCGGACTCCCCTTCGAAAGCAGAAATGAAAAAAATTAAGGAAGAATGAAACCAAAATAAACTAGAAAAAGAAGAAGAAAGCGTTAAAAATATAAAGCTACAGCAAGCGTTTGGTTACTCTTTCTTATGAAGAGCTTTGTGTGGAGGAAACAGGGAATCAAGTTAAAAATGGATATTATTGTAAAGGAGAAGGTTATTATTGTAACCTACTCCTCCTGCTTCTTTAACTTGTCATTTGGAACAGACAGTAATTGACAATAATGAAAACGAAAAGTTATGTGAAAAGATAGTTCTATTATTAACATTTGATTCAACAGAGAAAGGAACGCAGATATTGTAAAATATTTTACAATACATTATTGGATATGCACTTTTTATAATAGTTGAAGTCATAATGAAAGGAAAATTCTTATATTTGAATGAGCAGAGGAAGGAATATAGATATTGTCCTTCAAAAGTAGATAAGTCTTTTTCAATTCCTTTTTTACATTCTTTTACTCGAGATTTCTTCATAGTTTGTTATTAAAATACTTACTAACATATCCTGATTTTTAGTGTCCTAACAAATTAATATATGTTGCCAGTAAAATAGTTTAGATCAGCAGTTCTCAAAGTGGGGTCTGCAGTACTTAATTAGGGGGATCCATGGCGCCTAAAAATTGAAATGTGATGTAGTAAAATGGAACTCACGACTGTTATGCAAGAAGTATTTATTCAGTTACAGAAAAAGAAAGCAACTTGAAATTATATCTACGTTTCTAAATTTAAATTTTTCCTACTTCACTAAATTTCTGCACTGAAATTGGTCAACCGTTATATAGAACTACTTCAAGTCAGAGAAATTCCTTCTAGGGCACTTTTTCAAAAGCAGTTGTACATTAACTGCAGGACTCCTCGGAATTTCATGGATTTCACCTTCAAGTGTCGGTAAATTCCCACCACTACCACCAATTTCAGATTTTTTTTAAAAAAAAAATAGTAAATGTTAGTCATTCTTATGCTCTATAAACATCAAGCCTTCCCCCTAATTCTGGGATTTCAAAAAAAAAAGATGAGAAACCCCTCCCAAATATGTTTCTAACCACAGTATTTCATGTCACGCCCCCGCCCCCCCTTATTACGAAATCCTCGCTACGTGCCTGATCTCTACCTTAGTCCACAAACTCTTTCTCCATTTTTCACTCGTCTATGTTAATACCTATTCTAATATATTGTAGGTTATTCTTCAACTCGTTATTTTTTAAATATTATTTAGTTTAGTAGTAATGTTTATATCTCCCACAGTGCATGTATTTCAGTCTTACGCTTGCCGGTTTTGTTAGGATACCACTGCCATCTATGGAACTGCCTTCAAACACACTGATTGTAATATCACTTCAAATCAATAGATAGCACCATAAGTTATTCGCGAGTAGAATAAATGGAAGTTCTACGAGTATTCTTCAATCTAGAATGAAATGATCAATGACAAACGTCATTTGAAACAGACTATTAACAAACCGAAACGAAAACATGTTCGACGATAACGTAAATCTTGCAAATTTATTATCACCAGGAAGTGAAGTGCGAGCCGGCTCTACCATATGTACAACATTCATTTCGACGGGGCGGCAAAATCTGCCATAACTATACTATTTAAAATAAATATTTCTTGTTGGAATCAGACTTCATGCAATTCGATGCAGTCTTTTCGCAGACACTTCTGGAAACTCTTTGGTGGGTTCAGTTATTGTGAAGTGGCGATTGGATCGCACTTTCTCGTTAACACGTTCCACTAGATCTTTCATCTGAACACTAGGACTTCCGCTACGTTCATTGTCATGAACATTTAAATGCCTTTCCCGAAACTCTCTGCACCATTGGTTGACCTTCCCTTCACTATTGCACACAATTTCTGATTAATGTCAGCTGCATATTGTCCTTTGGCGTCAGTGACGTAACTAAGAAAAATAAACACACTGCTGAACAAGACTGCAATTATTTAATATAAAAACACATTTACACGTGACGTTTCGATCTTCTAGCCAAGATCCTCATCAGACGTACATCAGAGTGTACGTCTGATGAGGATCTTGGCTAGAAGATCGAAACGTCACGTGTAAATGTGTTTTTATATTAAATAATTGCAGTCTTGTTCAGCAGTGTGTTTATTTTTCTGATTTCATTCGCAAGACGTTGACTATGTTTGTGTGTCAGTTTGACGTAACTAAGGGAGTGCAAACAGGGCTTGCGTCCCGGGCGCCGGATTTAGGGGCGCCAATCTGGGCAAATATTCATTTTTACATTAGGGCAAGGAAAAGAACCAACTAAAGATTATAAGAAATTATCTCAGAAACTTAAGAGGACAACAACGACTCACCAATCTTAGGATCATTTCCATAGAGCATAAGTTAGCTTCAAAGCTATATTTTGAGTACATTGTAAAAACTTTTGCAGTCAGCTTGCTTTGTAAAAACCTTTGCTTTGCTTTGAAAGTTTCTGTGTTTTCATTTAACTTACATCGACTTAAGAGGTTCGCAAGATGTCCGAGTATAATACTCCAGACAACAATGTGATTGTTTGTCATAATGAAATATTCTGTTCTAGAACAACAAATTGTTGATTCATTCTACACATATACACATCCCGATATAAGTCCAAAAACACTGTGATTTGCAGTTATTATGATAAGATTCTAAGGATATGTCAAGCACGTTGCTCTAGATCATTTGACAATCAAATACTAATTAGTTTGGTGTTTTATCTTGTACTAGAAATTAAATTATGTACTTGTTGGTCACGAGGGGGCTCTAGAACGAGTTCTTGCCCCGGGCAACAACGAGCCTAGTTGCATCGCTGTTTGGCGTTCAGAAATCGTGTGGCAGATCTCACTTCACATTTTGGGGGATTTTGTATTATGACAACCATTTCACCTTACTGCTACTTGCACGTACACCAATCGGATAATTCTATCTCTGCTGCAAGTACAGAATACTAGGGCATGTTCCTACGCATGCTCAATATCATCAGTGTTGCCAGCTCCTTTAAAATTTATTGGCTTCTTTTCCTTACATGCGCCTCGTAGCTTCTAATTTTAAGAAAGAACAATCCCAGTAAGTGTGTTTGCACACGATACCGACAAAATCGGAGGAAGCCCGGATAATATCGGTGTCGGTGTCGGCGTACTTTGCACACGTCGCAGATAATGTCGGTAGAAGCCCCAACAATATTGTTGCCGGTGGTGAGCGAAGTAATCGATACACACAAAATATTCTGCACTGTGTTTCTAAAAATCTTCTCCATATATGAAAATAAATAAAAGTAATATCGGGAAAATTATTTTTTAAAACAAGGACTACAAAAAAAAAAAACGGTTCTGAACAGGTGTGAAGGACGGTACAAAACTTAGAAAAAATAGTCCTATGCCTAAACATGTTCAGATTTAACAGTGCCGTTTTAAATAGATTTCGTAAACATATTATTTTCGTTTCGATGAGAATTGATGCTGCGGTACATTGTAAACTATATTAGTTTTAATTTTTGTTGAAACACTGTTACATATCGTATGTATGTATGTATATTATATTGTTTTCCATTCAATTAACACTAATGGCATAGTAGATTAAATGATAAGATTCGAATTAGTAATTTTGTTCTACATTGCTCATATCTGTCGTTTCTTGTTTCTTTTTGTCCATGAACTCAAAATCCTCGGCAAGCTGCACAAATTTCTCGCCATGCTTTTTGCTTTTCAATTCTGTCCTTGAAAGAGTCTATCTTTTTATCCCATATGCAAGGTCTACATTCCACAAGTTCAATAAGGGTTAAAATACCGTATGGAAAAATTCTTGCCATCTCTAAAATTCTAAGGAAAACTAGAAAGGTAAGAATGCAATAATACACAACCTTATCGTCACCGTAGCTAAACTGCAGAACTCTATCAGGAGGTCGATTCTGGTACAAAGGGGAGAGGGAAAACTTTGATACATAGCTTCAGTCTGAGTTGTTCCGGGTTCGATTCCCGGTGGGGGCACTCGGTCGAAAAGTATAAGACGCTTTTTCAGGCCAGCCACCCTCAATGAGGTTTTCCTGGGTTTTCCTCATTCACACCAGGCAAATGCCGTGGTGGTACCTAACTTGTTGGTAACAGGCCGCTTTCTTCCTTCCCTTTCCCCGGATAGTGTGCTCGCCGAGGGACGTCATCCCTCAAACGTGACGGGCTAAATGGCCTTAGTTACCGACAGCTCAGAAATCTAATTCCTAAATCCGCCCATAGCTTTGGTCTTTGTTTTCAATTGACATTCCAGAAGTTCTTTTAAAAAATTGGAGGAAGGGATACTTTTGGAAATGAGAGAAAAGATCTGCAACAAGTGAAGCATGGAGTCACATTCCTGTTGTTGAGATCACAATCAATTAAATGCCAAATGAGTCACTTGTCCTTGGAGCTTTGCAAAGAGTGTTTGATTGTGCTGGTTTCGTTTCAAAATAATAATAATTCTACTTTGACTTGTCAACAAATATTCTATTCAATCATTTCTTATTGAGTGGGACCGAGAAAAGTGATCTGCACACAATTCTGATGAAAATAAAAGGAAGTAATAATAATCAGGATTTTTTCCATATGCTTATGTTCACATTGTATCGAACTTTGAAAACTACTCTTAAATTAATTTCCAGAATGTAATAAAATTTAAATGCATTAGTAGATTAAAAAAGATACCATTAAAGAGAGAGAGAGAGAGAGAGAGAGTGTGTGTGTGTGTGAGAGAGAGAGAGAGAGAGAACAAAAATAAAAAGGGAGTAGACAATAATCAAGAGAAATTGGTTATCTAAAATTCTAAATTTCCTATGTTCTATTTGATAATAGCTATTTAGAGGGAAACCAATACTCTTCACATTTCCCACATTTTATACTATATTTAATACAAGGAATTAGCTACTTCAAAACAGAGATTGTAAATAATAATAATAATAATAATAATAATAATAATAATAATAATAATAATAATAATAATAATAATAATAATAATAATAATAATAATAATAATAATAATAATAATAATAATAATAATAATAGAAAAATGGAAACAAAATTCCAAAGACAAGAAAAGAAACAAGAATACACAGCGCCTTGTCACTCACTCTCTTCGCCTAAACCACTGGCCGGCTGACATTATCGGCCACATGTGCATAAGAAAACATTGCCCCCGACAAAACCGGGGACATCGCCGACAATATCGGGGGCTTGGCCGACAGCATCTGCGTGTCGGAGAATCGGCCGGTAATATCGGTGGCGTGTGCAAGCTACGAAGTAGTTTGAGTACAGTGAAGTCGATTCCACCGCCGACATTATCGGCGCTTCCACCGATATCGTCGCTGCCGTGTGCAAACGCACTAAGCAAGCACGTCTACAGTAAGTCTAAGTTTGCTCTTAATTTATCTTGATAGACTTAAGCTTAAAAATCCTCTCTGTGTATGGCTTTCCCAAGTGTAAATTTCAAGTGATGTTTGGAGTCCTGATAGTGTTGACGTATAAACCAGTGTATGCTTAGACCAGATGAAAGAATGAAGGCTGCGCAAGAATGTTTTTTGCTTGTTAGACTTAGCCTTAGAGGTTCTCTCTGTGTATGGCTTTGCCAATGTAAATTTTAAGTCATGTTTGAGAGGTGTATCAATTTAAACGAATTTTAACGAATTTAGCCCTATATTATATATTATTTTATCAAATCTGAAACAAGCTTGCAATCGAGGAACTAGCTAGTTTGCTATAGCCTTGGTTAAGTCTGTTGCCATGTAAATACAAACTTGTGCAAGCCTACAGACTTAGCCTTGAAGATTTGAGTAAGGCTATTAAAAGTCTAGAATTCTATTAGGGATTTGAAGAAACATCAAAATACTTTTCAAATGAACAATTGCATTTAATAATTAAGAAGAGTGTATATTTATATTATTATATCGACGACTGAATAGAGAAGTTAAATGAAACACAGCTACCTCCAAAACAAAAGTTCTTTAATAAACTTATTAGTTATTTGGCAGCTGACTTACTCGAAAGTGATCCACTTTCAAGTACGTCTTTTACATTTGTAATAATTTTCGTGAAAACATCTTACTTTGATGGATCGTGGAGTGTTTGTTCTTCGAAGCTTAAGAATAATTTGTTTTATTGCTTAGACTTGAAATCGGTCAACAGGATGGATTTCCAGTCAATATTAAAAGTTTAGCTAGCTGGTTCCCGTGAGATCAAGAGAGTCAGACTTGCATTGCTCACTGATGAAGAAAAAAATAAACAGGTGTCGTTGGCAGTACAGGATATACCCAGCGTCATGAGTGCAATTGGGTTGAGTTGAGTTGATTTTGAGTTTAACGTCCCTTTCAGCAGCGAGGCTATATGAGGCATGGATAGGGTGACCAAATCGTCAACTAGAAAAAACGGGACACATTTTACTTTTGGATAGGTTGCTCCCCTAAATATTGTTTAGCCTCTCCGTTCTCTCTTTCTCTTTTTGTATCTCTCACAAAAAGGACAAATTTCCACTTTTTCGTTTTATGACGTGTTGAAAAGGTAGTAAAATCAAAAACAATGAAATATTTGAAAACATTACTAAAAATACTTTTATATGAAATATTTCTCAATTATTAAAATGAATAACATGAGGTATATTCAAGGGCGCTCATCAGGGGGGCAAAGTGGGGCGCTTGACCCCCCTAAGAGGAAGTTATACTTGGCAATATCTAAAACCTAATAGAATTTTTACATTAGTTACAGCAAAATTTGAAACTATATTTGAAATGTCGCTTATACTTGTCCCCCCCCGTGGAAACCACAACATGGGCGCCCTTGGGTATATTCATGAGAATAATGTAATGCAAAACGAGTTCATTTCATGAAGTAGATTTATGAGAAAACATAGCTTTGTCCTAGCCATCTTTAAAACTTCCTTCTTTTCTAATACAAAGTTATAAAAGTTACAACAGTTCATTTCTAAACTGTATAGTACTTGAAGAATTTCAGAAAGGGTCTCCACTCCCACCCTGTTTCTTTCGTCTGTCCACTGAATGTTCATGAGTGAAAATTCTTTCAGAATTGCCATTATGGGCAGGGATCCCAAACACATATTGATATATCTTTAAAAATTCAGAGTGCTATTGAGACCTAGTATGGGTTTTGAAAAAACAAACCCACTTGTCGTGACACTGGAGTGTTTTTAAGCATGCCTTTCAATACATCATTGACCTTCATAACACTTCTTGCACTTCCTTCAATTATCTTAATTCCGTGGTGTAAAGTACTAAGCTGGCTATGGATAAACCATAAAAATGCTTCACTTGAAGAATTATTTAAAAACTTAAGCAAAATCTTTGGAGCTTTCTCCTCGCTTAGAAAGAACCCTTTAAAGCATCAAACAGTTTTAAAATTCGTTCCACTGCAGGCATCAAAGAAAACCAACGAGTTTTGGAATGTGATAAAATAGTTCCAAATTCAACATCAACCATTTCACAAAATTCTTTTAGCCTCTCTGTTTGTACCGTGTATACAGATAAATAAGAGAAGAGCCTGACAACAATACTTTCTATGTCACAACTTAATCTGTCAGCAGCTGTACCTCAGGGGCGTCATTTCAGACTTTGCTATAACACTTTCAAGTTTTGTACTAGTATATTAGTAGACAATCGATTAAAGTATATATATTCCCCAACTCTTGGAGAGGGCAATTGTCTCCTCCTACCCTCCCTAAATGACGCTCCTATGCAGTTATGTAAGACATGTGCTGGTCAACCCACACCTTCAATATTTCCATGTAAACACATTACATTTTTCCTATCTATTCAAACCACCAATATTTATGTTTGTATTGTCACCACAAAACGCAATGCAATTGTTTTTATTTACTTTAAACCAGGGGTAAAAGACGCCATCCCCCCACCTGCAAAAAACATGTACGGCGTCCCCGTTCCTAAAAAATCACAATGGGCAAAGATAGGCAAGGGGACGGTGTGACGTCATGCCGCTACCTACCGTCCCCCTACCTTTTCAGATCCACTTTTACCCCTGATTTAAACTCATCAATACAGTTCAAGCAGAAATTACAGTAGGTATCTCGTCTGACGTTTCACAGGGCAAGGAAGCAACTTTGACTTATAAAGATAAATTTGAGGAAGAATGGTAAATTGGGAGAGAATGATAAATTTAGGAGGTAAAGATAAATTTGAGCCAGAATTGTAAATTTGGAGGGAATAATGGTAAACTTGGTAAATTGCATCGGTACTCTTCGGACGATAGTCATCCATGTGTGAGGGAATTGGTTGATTACAATCCCGAAATTTTAAATCGCTGGCTGGTCGGCTTAAGCCTTTGAAGACTTGTGCCAGAGAATTTAGCTTAATTTACCTCACTTGCATTGTCTACAATTCAACTAGTGTCGCTACCAAATATGTATTTGTGAAACGTGTAATATATAACGTAGCATCATCACACTTGATAGGCTCTATTATAGGCTAATTGTCACCATAGTTAGCAATTGTAGTTCCAAAAATAAAATTGAAAAATATGTTGACTCAATAAATTTTCTGTGTTGGCTAACTAAAGTCATTTATACAAGAATTTCGACCTCGTGCCACTCGTTTTCATGTTTTTGGACAGTAACAATTTTAGTGCAAAACTGTTTTCTTTATTTTGCGCAACACTGTTTTCTATTTGGTGATTCACAAATAAGTAAATGTGTTCATCTTTAGTACGTATTCCAACTTGTTACACTCAAATAAATTTCATCCTTTCCTCTTAATAACGTTTCTACCGTAAAATGGCCCGATTTCCAACGAAGAGCCAATGTTAGCAGTGGGTTTCCCCTAACAGCACAATTACATAGCAGGCATATGCCTATCATGTTCCCTCAGGTACATGGAATTTGTCCAGTATGTGACTTATATACTTCTGAGAAAGAAATCACATGGATGACAAGTGATAGTCACAGTCTATGTCCGCTCCTAGGCACATGCCTGACACGTACACTCGATGTCCAAAATGATTGTCGCATATCTATAACTGTCTTCTTGTAGGAATATAATTTGATAATGATTTTGTAGGCTACTTTTAATACTGATACTATGTGTATAATCGGGAAATGTATATTTGTAATAAATTTCATAGGAAAAGAATTATAAATACGAAAATTAGAACGAGTAAAACAAAATGTTGCTAAACAGACAAGAAAGTTTTATTGTTTTCATTTACTGATCTTTTGACATGAAATTTGCCACACACATGTCTTTGCCGAGTATACACGTGCTAACATTATAAGAAATACCGGAAGAATTCGTTAGCAAATTATATTCCTACAACAACATATTTATAGACATGCGACAGTAATTTTGGACATGAGTGTACCTGTGGAATGTGCCTAGTATGTTCTAGGTATGTTCCACATGCTAGAAGCGTCAATGAACCACAAAATTATTCCCCCAAAATATGTTAAATCGTCTATATGCGTAGTGTGTTTACATTAAGGTGAGTCTAAACAACACTTTAAACAAGTAAAAAAAAAAGTAGGGCTACCCTATGGTGGACGCGAACCACCAACCTTTGGGTTTCAGCCGCGTGCTCTTCCGACTTGGCCATAGAGGCGATGAAGGGAACGTCGCTTGTAGAGGGATAAATTATTGAGGTCTTTTGCATTCGGCTAATCAAAGTGCTCCTTTAACCGCATATATTCGATTATAACCGTTTGGGATCAGATAAAATCTGCTCGCCATGTAATTTTATAACAAAATGACGGATGTCTATTTACTTTCTTCCATATTCACTTTCAAAGGATCAGCGACAGTTGTCATCTAATAAAGTTGATGCGTTTACTGCTTTCTAGTACACAGTCGCTTAGAAAAAGAAGCAACAAATGCATTAAATGTGGGAGATGAATTTAGAACACCTAAATGGCGAATGCCTAGCACATCTTGTGCTGTTAGGGCATTTGAAACAATACGTACCTAAAGAACGTACCTAGAACATGACATATATGTCCCAAATGATGACATAAAAACAAATGACTGTTAGAGTGCGAAACTGAGCCAGGTATATAAATGCTATTTTTATGGTACATAGTTGCAAATATCAATTAGGTGTAACAAGTACCCAAGGGCGCCGATCATACTCAAAGCTCATGTGGGCCCCCTATTGTATTTATGAATATACAATATTTGGCATAATTTGAATGCAATTTGTCTTAAAATCCTCATATATATATACCTTTTGCATCTGAATGCCCCCAAATTTACAGAGCAATAGGCGCCCTTGCAAGTACCTGAAACTGTAGGTAGCTGAAGTACATACTTAGCACATGAATATCATATGTGCCAAGTGTCGGGTACCTAAAAAGTAGCTGGGACACCTAAATGGCACATGCCTAGCACATCTTGTGCTATTAGGGACCCTATTATTTCCCACAGTTGGACCTATTATCTGTGCTGCTAGTGTAATCTACTCATTACATTGAACAGAACTCTACTACTGATAAACACGTTTATACTGTTCCTTTGAGTGTACTTTATACGTAAAACATTAAAATATCCCATTAGAACTGAAAACATGACTATTTTCAGGTAAACACTAAAACAATCATTTTAATCAAACACAATTTCTCAAAAAAAAAAAAAAAAAAGGCTGGCCTTGATCTATGTGCAAAGCTACTTGAGGTATTTTTCCACTAAGATACAAAGCATAGTTAGTTTAAGAACGGAACTGCTTTCGAGGATGGAAAACACAAACATCACAAATTATGTAAGATATAGACCATTGATCTTTCTTTCTACATTGTTTGAATAAGATATCAAAACTAACTACACAAACCGTACTTATCAAATTCTTTATACTTTCTGTACAGAGAAACGTAAACAAGCCGTTTTCTTCTGTTGAGATTAAACGAACTTTGGCACTCGAAATCTTAAATGCAGAGCTTACACATGGATTCATTGTTCTATTCTATTAAATACCCCACAGAAAGACTGTTTTTCTCACAATGAAACATGTCGTCATATTGTCCGTCATCTGAAATAATAAACCACACACCAACTGTACACGCACAGTAATCCAGGCTCTGTCCATAATAGCTGTAGAAAAGTAGGGATGACAGCACATCTCTTCAGAACCTGTTAGATGGTAACCAAACAATGAAAAAATCGAAGGTAACACTTCCGCAAACGGGGCCTTCATTGTAAAATTCAATATTCAAAATGGCGCCCGCGCAAGAACCAAATTATATTTGAACTGGAATATCTTCTCACAGACAAGCTAGAAACTTACTTCTTGTACCAAATTAAAGATAATTGATAGTAGAAGTAAGAAAACTGTGTATATTATTTAAATGTTGTCTCCATATTCAAAAATAACGGACATTTGGGCCAAAAAATATTTTTTCCTGTTTTTTTTTCATTTTGTGACAAACAACTGTGAAGCTATTACAAATATGAGAACGCAGTCCAAAATAATTAAAGGACCATAAACTTAGCTTTCTATTGTTACTTATATCTTTAGTAGATCTTAAAAATGGCGGACCTAGTTAAGTTTAAGTGGCACAGGATGTAGCGGTTTTTGGACTGTTTAATAAATTACCGGAAACACACGCACTATGCGCAAAGCTTTCAAAGCTATTACTTTTCAACAAATAAAGTAGTTCTTCATTTTATCAGTAAATTAGATGTAATAGGTTGCTGTATTGCAGGAAATAGTGTTATTGCATTTGTCAAGTATTATTATTAACATGTTTGTTCATATAATATGTAGCTAACGTAATTATGATATTGCTTTATGTTGAAGACGCTGATGTGGAGAATGGAATAATAAAAATCTATAGTTTCACCAATATCGTAGACAATGACTACAGAAAACCTGTTTGGCATCTCCCTATCCGGGACTCCTCTTCCTCTGTATCCATATTAGACGTAAATGCCTGTATCATTTGCCAGAATCGTGACAAATTTTCAGGTAAGACAACGTCGTCTTTCCGAGGAAGAGAACCTATTATAGCTGCGGCTGAAATTCGCAAGGATGATGTTTTGAAGAGACTTAAGGATCTTCAGCCAAGTGTAGAATTTGTGTATCATTGTAATAACGCATTGTTACAAGTTATATACAAACAATAATGTGTTCTTACGAAAGAAAAGGAAAAGAGAACGTAGTGAAACTGCAGAACTGGATCAAAGTTCAATAAAATCTCAATCTGAGCCAACGACAAGGAAAATAAGAGTAGATATTTCAGACCGACAATCACCATAATCTTCAAACAAGAAAGCAAGAAATATTTTGTGTGTGATATATAGGAAAGAGAAGTACAACGGAAAGAAACAAAAGTACAGAATGTGTGAATCAAATTGCGCGACTACATTTTTATTAGCAACCATGTTCTTTGAAGATGACGTGTTTACTAGAACTTGTGACTTGGACGATGAATTTTGTGTTTTTTGTGCAGATCTCTATTATCATAAGGCCTGTCTTGAGTATTATTTTCTAAAGTTCAATAAATATTCTCAAAAATCGGATGGCATAACTACCGAGTCTTAAAATTTTAATAAAAGCGAAGTGTTTAATAAAGTTGTGCCTATTATCTAGAAACTATTAAATGAGAGTTGTGGACAGCAATGAAAAACTTCCAAAGCCTACTTGTACCAAATTTCACATAAGTAAATCCCCACGCTAAGCGGGTTTGCATATCCAGGCTCCTAACTATGAAAATATTTACGATCACTCCAACCCCAATCATTTCACAGATTCAACCTGTTGTATATAAGTTATTAGGACGTAAAATTGAATGTAATTTATACGAAAAACCCTTTTATGCATTGCAAGACCTGTAACGTCCAAATATTCACCACAAACTTATAGTTGTATCGACATAAACAAACAAACAAACAAAAAAAAAGTGTGGAGCACGAAACCACTTTACACAAAAGTCAAAATAGGTCATTGAAGACATAACAACTGGTCGAGCGGTTTGTGTCACTAGTCTATCAATCAGAAGTTTCTGTGTTCAAACCCTGTAGAAAATATTCGTTTTTTTTCTGAAAAGTGTGTTCCTATTTTCATCAGAGAACTGAGAACATTTCTTTGAATAAATCTTTGGAAACTACTTTTCTCTCAAATTCGATTAGAAGCGAACATTATATGAATTGAAAATCTAACATCCACAGCTGAGAACAAAATATTAAGTATGTTCAATATGTCATTATTATCCTTTGATTTGTAGTGAAAAACTAATTATAAGCATAGACAATTTCAGAAGATTCTCCCCCGGTAATGGTCAATATATGAATGAGAAAAAACTGATAAAACATTATTAGTCCATTTGAGCATGATCGAAGATAACTTATGGCCATGAAGGGGAAATTTATGTCGACAGGGTCTCAAATTCTCTGACGGGTCATGACCTGAAATTATCATTGTTTGAAAGATTTCCTTAACAAATAGAATATTATATTTATTTCTCGTTCTACGTTTTGAAATGGAAAAATCATAATTTTAAATAGAATTATAATACGATAAGCATAAAGATTTATACAACTAATGAAGTAAATATCCTTGTGTAAGTTATCGATTTCTATTCGGATTAAAACTCGAATACTCGTTTGCATCACACTTTAAAGTAATTCCTCCCTCTATATATATTTCCTACTGGAAAGCATGTTTAACTCCAATTACTTAATCAATATTTTTAATAATATATTTTTATTGTAATACTCTTACTATTCAATGTTGTATGCACTTAATTTCTCAAAGCAAAACCTCACAAATGTATAATTAACTAGTAAATATTATCAAATAAATTATCATTTAGTTTACGTAAACATTGCATCGCCTGATTTGAAACTTCGTATTTTAAATAATAATAATAATAATAATAATAATAATAATAATAATAATAATAATAATAATAATAATAATAATAATAATAATAATAGTAGTAGTAGTAGTAGTAGTAGTAGTAGTAGTAGTAGTAGTAAAATCATAGCCATATCTTTATCAGAATTTCAGGCTTAGTCAATAAATGAATTCAAGATAGTCTCTATTCGAAGCTCTATTTAATCAAATCAGATAGAAATACGAAGAGGAACTTCGAGAACAGGTAAAAAAAAATGTCACTTTGGTGGGTTTGGAAGTAACTTTTAAGAGTTTTTTTTTTTTTACAAATTACAGACAAATGCCTTGAACACTTTTTTCTTTTCTTTAAGTTAACTGATTCACCGAACGTATCTGACATATGAGTAACTTGTCTCTATTTTCTACTCGGTTATACACTGTTTTCCATTAACCTTGAACGACAAGAACACGAACACAAAAACATCCACATAGGTATGACAATTAAAATTCCTAACTTCCCCCACGGGGAATCGAACCCGGGACCACATACACCTGAGGCACACATGCTAGCCACTAGACCAGCGGGAAGAGCAAATGAAATGTATTTTGTAGTGTCTGAAGTTTATAGCTATTTCACCGTGTTGTAGTATGTCTATTGATTTTTTAATGTTTACCGTATTCGTTACTTTGAGGAATGATATATATTATTGATATAGGTTTTATTACATATTCGGCCATAAATATTATATAAATTATCAGAATTATTCATGATCTTCCATGGAAATTCACGGGTGCATGCGCAGTAGAAACAGAAGAACACAACTTTCTGATGTTGGTCAGAACACAAATTTCTAACAGGATGTCTGAATTCCTTGGTGGAAAGCAGTAGTTCCCAACCTAGGGACCCGCAGCTTCCTCCTGAGTAAGCATGAAGAGCGAGTAAGGTGGCGAAAGCTACTGGCATAAAAGAATTGTGCAATAAATAAATAAAGCACTACTTATTATGACTTTCAAATTCAGCTTGACAATTTTATAATTGCCGTTTTACAAAAACATATTGCACTAGGAGGGTATGGAAAAGTCTTGCTGGAAATAAATATAAATTCCTGGGATTATTATTATTATTATTATTATTATTATTATTATTATTATTATTATTATTATTATTATTATTATTATTATTATTATTATTATTATTATTATTATTATTGGTCTCCTACTTCTTGGCCAAGATGTGAAATATTCACTACCTTCTTCATACCGCTAAATCAATTTCTTCACTATTTTCTCGTCACAGCTCATACCCCTAGCTATCTGAATGGCAATTTGTCTAATTGTTGCTCGACCTATGATTTTCCCTCGCATAGTAACAGATAGTTTTCTACAGCTTTTAGAGCGAGGTATTTTGACAACCTGTAGAAATTTGCATTGTGATTCGTATTAGCAATGACAGTAAAGTGGATATTTCTGTTCCTACTGTGCATAATCAGTATCATTATATCAGAAGTATTCTGCCATTACCAGCGGGTCACTTACCGCAGCTGAGAAGCTGCCATGCTCCACGATCTTCTGTTAACCTCTCCATCTTCACATACGATTTTTCTGTTTTGATATCGCCAATAGCCTAATTCTGTTTCTATATAGTCTAATTCGTCCTCTCCCTCTCTTCCCTGCCACCATACCCTCTAGCACATCCGTCATGATACAGTTCCTTCTTAACAGTTTCTACAGTTTCGTCCATGTTTATGTGCTATAAATACAGTAAAATACAGTAAACGAAGCCTTTTATGAGTCTTTTTCTTTACAACTCTATTCGTGGTCCCCTCAAAATACTATTTCCTCCATCCTAAAGGCTCTTTTCGCCATTTCTATCCTTGCTTTTATTTCACGTTCGCATGTCATATCATCACTAGTAATAGTACTCAGATATCGAAAACTAATCACTTGTTGTTTTTTCCCGCTCCTACTTCTATATTTCACACCGATCGCTTCGTTTCAATCACCATGGATTTTGTCTTTCTAACATTTATTTTCATCCCATATTCTTCACAAGCCTTTCTCAAGTTTTCTACATCTTATTAATTTTCTTTTTAGATTCTGCAACAACAACCATATCAACCCCAAACCGTATACACCTCACCATTCTATCTTCTACGGAAATTCCATCTTCATTATGTAGACTCGTTTTCGTTATCTCTTCTAAATAGTTATTAAATAAAATATAATCGGCGGAATATATAATCTCTGTTGAACTCATCTTCCAATTACACTGTCTGTCTACTGTGCATGCACCCGTGAATTTCCATGGAAGATCATGAATAATTCTGATAATTTATATAATATTTATGGCCGAATATGTAATAAAGCCTATATCAATAATATATATCATTCCTCAAAGTAACGAATACGGTAAACATTAAAAAATCAATAGACATACTACAACACGGTGAAATAGCTATAAACTTCAGACACTACAAAATACATTTCATTTGCTCTTCCCGCTGGTCTAGTGGCTAGCATGTGTGCCTCAGGTGTATGTGGTCCCGGGTTCGATTCCCCGTGGGGGTAGTTAGGAATTTTAACTGTCATACCTATGTGGATGTTTTTGTGTTCGTGTTCTTGTCGTTCAAGGTTAATGGAAAAGAGTGTTAACCGAGTAGAAAATAGAGACAAGTTACTCATATGTCAGATACGTTCGGTGAATCAGTTAACTTAAAGAAAAGAAAAAAGTGTTCAAGGCATTTGTCTGTAATTTGTAAAAAAAAAAAAAAAAAAAAACTCTTAAAAGTTACTTCCAAACCCACCAAAGTGACATTTTTTTTACCTGTTCTCGAAGTTCCTCTTCGTATTTCTATCTGATTCGATTAAATAGAGCTTCGAATAGAGACTATGTTGAATTCATTTATTGACTAAGCCTGAAATTCTGATAAAGATATGGCTATGATTTTATTACTACTACTACTACTACTACTACTACTATTATCATTATTATTATTATTATTATTATTATTATTATTATTATTATTATTATTATTATTATTATTATTATTATTATTATTTAAAATACGAAGTTTCAAATCAGGCGATGCAATGTTTACGTAAACTAAATGATAATTTATTTGATAATATTTACTAGTCAATTATACATTTGTGAGGTTTTGCTTTGAGAAATTAAGTGCATACAACATTGAATAGTAAGAGTATTACAATAAAAATATATTATTAAAAATATTGATTAAGTAATTGGAGTTAAACATGCTTTCCAGTAGGAAATATATATAGAGAGAGGAATTACTTTAAAGTGTGATGCAAACGAGTATTCAAGTTTTAATCCGAATAGAAATCGATAACTTACACAAGGATATTTACTTCATTCGTTGTATAAATCTTTATGCTTATCGTATTATAATTCTATTTAAAATTATGATTTTTCCATTTCAAAACGTAGAACGAGAAATAAATATAATATTCTATTTGTTAAGGAAACCTTTCAAACAATGATAATTTCAGGTCATGACCCGTCGGAGAATTTGAGACCCTGTCGACATAAATTTCCCCTTCGTGGCCATAAGTTATTTTCGATCATGCTCAAAGTAGACTAATAATGTTTTATCAGTTTTTTTTTCTCATTCATATATTGACCATTACCGGGGAGAATCTTCTGAAATCGTCAATGTTTATAATTAGTTTTTAATTACAAAGCAAAGGATAATAATGACATATTGAAAATACTTAATATTTTGTTCTCAGCTGTGGATTTTAGATTAGCAATTCATATAATGTTCGCTTCTAATCGAATTTGAGAGAAAAGTAGTTTCCAAAGATTTATTCAAAGAAATGTTCTCAGTTCTCTGATGAAAATAGGAACACACTTTTCAGAAAAAAAAAACGAATATTTTCTACAGGGTTTGAACACAGAAACTTCTGATTGATAGACTAGTGACACAAACCGCTCGACCAGTTGTTATGTCTTCAATGACCTATTTTGACTTTTGTGTAAAGTGGTTTCGTGCTCCACACTTTTTTTGTTTGTTTGTTTGTTTATGTCGATACAACTATAAGTTTGTGGTGAATATTTGGACGTTACAGGTCTTGCAATGCATAAAAGGGTTTTTCGTATAAATTACATTCAATTTTACGTCCTAATAACTTATATACAACAGGTTGAATCTGTGAAATGATTGGGGTTGGAGTGATCGTAAATATTTTCATAGTTAGGAGCCTGGATATGCAAACCCGCTTAGCGTGGGGATTTACTTATGTGAAATTTGGTACACTTAAACCAGTCTTCAGTGCCCGTAGTATGTGACGAAGAGGTGTATCACATTGCTGTCGAAATTCAACTTACGAGCAATGAATTTCCAAACATTCTCCTCATTCTAGGATCATTCCACACGACAAAAGTCCTTCTTGCCTGTATAGGAAAGTACATTTCTGGTAGTGGTTTGGAGTCTCTTTTCATAGAAAATTCTGTTTTGGGGCCCAAAGTAATCAAGAGTATTCTAAAGGGAACTTACCATCTTAGGACTGTGAGAGGCATGTTTATGATTGCAGATGTTGTGTTTATGGTAAAGTGGAATGTTTTCCTGGAAGAAGAAGGTGAAAGTTATACGCCTGTCACCCAGCAGTTCGGTGACACTATGACTACTATGAAAGAAAGACAGGCTGAACGTGCTCCCTATCAGTTCATGAAGTTGGTCAGTAATTCAGAAGAAATATCGAAGACTTTGCGGAACTTTTCAGAGAAACTCAGCTCAGAGCAGTGCCGATACCTTGAACAGTTTCTACATCTAGTATTTCTGCTGAGAAGGAGACTGACTACTGCATCTATAATCTGTACAGCAGTTGATTCCTGTTTTCATGGCATTTAATCGAATCAATTATCTGCGGTGGGCGTCCCTTTACCTTGAGCAAATAGGGAATTTGGAAAATCAACACCCAGAAATAAATGCTCAGTTTGTGAATGGTCACTTCGTAGTCAGAAGAACGAACAATGTATTTAGCGAAGTTGGTTCTAATATGGCACTTGAACAGGCTATAAATAAATCTAAGAAATCATCGGGAAGAATTGTGGGTCATAAAAGAACTGTATTACAGAGTGGGAACTGTTGTACCACGAAGTTCTTTCGATGTGCCAAACCTTCAGTCAGATTCGATGTGCCAAACCATACAAAGTATACAGTCATGTGAAGTTGTACCATTTCATGTCACATGAAGTTATAGTAGATTCCAATGCAGAAGAAATCCTGAATTACCTGACACATGGCCATGTGGCATTCGTAAATGAGCGATTTCTGTACAAAACAACTCCATTGTCGAAGACAATTCAGAGACGAAAACTTCCACTATTTCGTCAAGAAAATAAAGTGGTGTCATCTTCCAAGATGTCATTTGTCAAATCACTGGTTTCTGCGCAGAGACTGGTAGACATCTCTAAGGAGAGAGGACGACTGTTAGATAGTATATTGCGATATGACCAGTGCTACTCCATCACATTACTGGACAATTTGGGTGCAACTACCAAGCCAAACAAATCGAAACTAATGTCTACTTTGCAGAAGTCGTTGGAACCATTTGAGTACGTCTTCGAAGGACATTCCTCAATGAACATAAGAATTGCTGTTTATGTGATGACCCAACTTCGTAAAACTCGAATGAAAAGCTCATAAACATTTGCTGATTGGTTTGATGTATTCTTCAGGAGTTGCAACAGTGTTTGCCCATGCATCCGCGAGAATTTTGTGTTTGATAGTTATCTAATCACCTCAGTGAAAACTCAAGACAGGCCTTATGATAATAGAGATCTGCACAAAAAACACAAAATTCATCGTCCAAGTCACAAGTTCTAGTAAACACGTCATCTTCAAAGAACATGGTTGCTAATAAAAATGTAGTCGCGCAATTTGATTCACACATTCTGTACTTTTGTTTCTTTCCGTTGTACTTCTCTTTCCTATATATTACACACAAAATATTTCTTGCTTTCTTGTTTGAAGATGATGGTGACTGTCGGTCTGAAATATCTACTCTCATTTTCCTTGTCGTTGGCTCAGATTGAGGTTTTATTGAACTTTGATCCAGTTCTGCAGTTTCACTACGTTCTCTTTTCCTTTTCTTTCGTAAGAACACATTATTGTTTGTATATAACTTGTAACAATGCGTTATTACAATGATACACAAATTCTACACTTGGCTGAAGATCCTTAAGTCTTTTCAAAACATCATCCTTGCGAATTTCAGCCGCAGCTATAATAGGTTCTCTTCCTCGGAAAGACGACGTTGTCTTACCTGAAAATTTGTCACGATTCTGGCAAATGATGCAGGCATTTACGTCTAATATGGATACAGAGGAAGAGGAGTCCCGGATAGGGAGATGCCAAACAGGTTTTTTGTAGTCATTGTCTACGATATTGGTGAAACTATAGATTTTTATTATTCCATTGTCCACATCAGCGTCTTCAACATAAAGCAATATCATAATTACGTTAGCTACATATTATATGAACAAACATGTTAATAATAATACTTGACAAATGCAATAACACTATTTCCTGCAATACAGCAACCTATTACATCTAATTTACTGATAAAATGAAGAACTACTTTATTTGTTGAAAAGTAATAGCTTTGAAAGCTTTGCGCATAGTGCGTGTGTTTCCGGTAATTTATTAAACAGTCCAAAAACCGCTACATCCTGTGCCACTTAAACTTAACTAGGTCCGCCATTTTTAAGATCTACTAAAGATATAAGTAACAATAGAAAGCTAAGTTTATGGTCCTTTAATTATTTTGGACTGCGTTCTCATATTTGTAATAGCTTCACAGTTGTTTGTCACAAAATGAAAAAAAAAACAGGAAAAAATATTTTTTGGCCCAAATGTCCGTTATTTTTGAATATGGCGACAACATTTAAATAATATACACAGTTTTCTTACTTCTACTATCAATTATCTTTAATTTGGTACAAGAAGTAAGTTTCTAGCTTGTCTGTGAGAAGATATTCCAGTTCAAATATAATTTGGTTCTTGCGCGGGCGCCATTTTGAATATTGAATTTCACAATGAAGGTCCCGGTTGCGAAAGTGTTACTTTCGATTTTTTCATTGTTTGATCACCGTCTAAGAGATTCTGAAGAGATGTGCTGTCATCCCTACTTTTCAACAGCTATCAGGCCCGTATTTAGGTAAGTGCTGTTCTGTGCTCGAACACAGGGCGGCAGAATTTAGGGGGCGGCAAAATTTTGGATTTTTTAAATATTCGCAATAAAGTAATATTTAAAGTTAACAACCCGCAGAATCCCGCGCAAGCGCGAGAAAATATGTTAACGTGTTTAATTTGCTCTAATTACCGTAGTTACTAATTATGTACCTCCTCTTCCTCCCCCACTCCAAGGGATAAGAATGAACTTGAACATCATGAAAACTGAAACCGTTAAATTTAGCGACCTCTCGAAAACTATGAATTCAATACTAATAGCTGTCGTTACGTTTGTCAAGTCAAAAGCGCCACTTACTAATAATTAAACAAAAAAATATACTAATCGTTAGTACTACCTTAGTACTGGTTAGTACTGCAAGCACAACATTAGTACTCTTACCCCTGTAAAGTTATTAACGAATTAAAATGGCGATATTCACTTGACGTCAAGCCAGAATCGCCACTTTTGTAAATATTGTTCAAAGTATACAAAAGTGATGTCAATCGTTAGTACTATGTTAGTACTGGTTAGTACTCCAAGCACAACGTTAGTACTCTCATCCATGTAAAGTTATTAACGAATTAAAGTGGCGATATTTACTTGATATCAGGCCAGAATCGCCACTTCTGTAAATATTTTCTAAAATATAGAAAAGTGGTGTCAATCGTTAGTGCTTCATTAGTACTGGTTAGTACCCACACCCATGTAAAGTTATTAACGAATTAAAGTGGCGATATTCACTTGACGTCATGCCAGAATCGCCACTTTCATACATGGGCGTCTCTGGCGGGGGGACGAGGGGGACGAGTCCCCCCAATATTTTTAAGTACAAACTATTCAATATTTTATTTTAATTTAATTTATTTACTAACGACAGAATAACATATAAATAATAATTATTATATTTATTTGGAATATAATATTCAGGCTGTGAAACGATTATAACAGAGTGCTTGGTATATCCTTGGGGTCCGTGAAGATAAGCAGAAAAGTAACAAATAGAATGGAAGATAATAAACAGGTTGGGCTAGGTAGTACCACTTAAATTACTTTCTTTGATGTCCCCCCAAATTTTACATGCCAGAGACGCCAGTGCTTTTATAAATAGTGTCCAATGTTTACAAACTGGTGTCAATCGTAAGTGCTTCGTTAGTACTGGTTAGTGCTTCTAGCGGAACGTTAGTACTCTTGCCCATGTAAATTTATTAAAGAATTAAAGTGTCGATTACAAAAGTAGTGTCAATTGTTAGTGCTTCAAGTACAGCGTTAATATTCTTACACAAATGAAGTCATTAAACGAACTAAAGTGACAACATTGAAATAGTGTTAAGCTAAAATTGTAACTAGGGACACGCTTGTAGCGGGCCAGGGACATTGTTGTTAGAATAACCTCCGTGAAATAGTCCCCATAGGAGCACTAATGATCTCTTCTAGTGCAATCGTTAGTGCTTCTAGATAAACACTACAAATTTTGTTAGTGCTTCACTATCAGTGTGGATATGGTCAATTATATGTCACGAAAGTCCCGTAAGAAATACATTTAGAATTTTTCCTCGGGTCAAATTGTTGACAATTCAAAAGTACTAATGATCTCTTCCAATACAATATTAGTGCTTCAATAGTTTGGATGCTAGAACCAGAAAACTTTGGTGGAGCTAACTTCACGTTAGCTCCTCCCCAGAAAGAACTAACGACGAAACCTAGTGCAATCGATAGTGTGTCGCTAGTGCTTCTAGGAAACACTAATAGTTTCGTTAATTCTTCTCTACGTGGGCAATTGTATATCTATATATATAAAAGAGAACGTACAAAATCCTTTGTCCGCTCATCACGCTAATACGGCTGAACCAATTTCTTTCATTTTTGGGGGGTTATTAGGATTTGGACCCTAGATGGTTTTTATCATATCACTTTAATTTTGATTACCAGTGTCTTGAGATAATTGACCATTCAAGTGTCCATAACGTACAAATCCTTTGTTATTAGTTCATCATAGGTAAAAATAAACGTATTTATATGCAACCCGCATGACCGTGTCACTCGGCGGGTTAACATAAATGACAGGCGATATACAGCGGAAAATAGCTTGAATCTTCTGTTTAAAATTTTTTAATTGATTTGCTTATTTTTACAGACACTTTTACAATATGCCAGCACCGGGATGACCGCAGCGAAGCGGGGCGGGTTAACATAAATGACAGGCGATATAATGTTAAGATTTACTGCAATCTTCTATGGTTTTTATCATATCACTTGAAAGCGAAAAGTAAAAATTATCTAAGTAACAAAGTTTATTGCGTTCCGGGGTGACCGCAGCGAAGCGGGGTGAACGCTGCTAGTCACACATAAAAATAGATGAGAATTTTTTTACTGGGTCTAATTGTCGCCAAATTAATAGAAAAAAACTATTGCGGTCTAAATTCACGTTAGCTCTTCCCCAGAAAACACCAACGATAATCGATAGTACATCGTTAGACAACACTAATAGTTTCGATAGTACTTCTCTATTAGTGTAGATATGGCAAGTTATATGTCATGAAACTTTCATAAGAAATACATAGGGAAGTTTTCATTTTGTAAAATTCTCGCCAAATTTAAAAACACTAATGGTCAATCAATCCTAGTGTAATCGTTAGTGCTTTATTAGTACGTGCTAGTGCATCAACTCCGAACATTAGTGCTTCTCACTGTGGATGCTTATGTGGGAAGGCGCAAGGTGCACCCGCTAAATTTTATCTTCTAGTGTTCATACTGTTGAAGGACTAATGTTGGAAGTTGTGCAATAAAACCAAGTAACGAAGTAGTAACCATTACAATATATGTAGTCACTGTGATGTTAAGTTTGGCGGGAATTTTACAAAATGAAAAATTCCATTATGTCTAAAGTTAACCCCATCCACATCTCAAATACTACTAAAACTTTTCACATGGTTAGTGCTACGTTAGTACACTAAGCACGAACGTTACTGCCATAATAGTTTAGAAGTTATTAAGTAGTAACACGGGCGGGGCTAACTTTAGATTTTTCAACTCTTATACAATTTTACAGTAATTATGCAATAAAAGTGGTACAAACGCCAGCGGTTAGTGCGTTCTTAGAGCTCTATAAAACACTAAGTACTAATGTTAATGCTATAATAGTTTAGAAGTTATTAGCGAACTAGCAGCGTTCACCCCGCTTCGCTGCGGTCACCCCGGAACGCAATAAACTTTGTTACTTAGATAATTTTTACTTTTTCGCTTTCAAGTGATATGATAAAAACCATAGAAGATTGCAGTAAATCTTAACATTATATCGCCTGTCATTTATGTTAACCCGCCCCGCTTCGCTGCGGTCATCCCGGTGCTGGCATATTGTAAAAGTGTCTGTAAAAATAAGCAAATCAATTAAAAAATTTTAAACAGAAGATTCAAGCTATTTTCCGCTGTATATCGCCTGTCATTTATGTTAACCCGCCGAGTGACACGGTCATGCGGGTTGCATATAAATACGTTTATTTTTACCTATGATGAACTAATAACAAAGGATTTGTACGTTATGGACACTTGAATGGTCAATTATCTCAAGACACTGGTAATTAAAAATTAAAGTGATATGATAAAAACCATCTAGGGTCCAAATCCTAATAACCCCCCAAAAATGAAAGAAATTGGTTCAGCCGTATTAGCGTGATGAGCGGACAAAGGATTTTGTACGTTCTCTTTTATATATATAGATAACTCGATTGGAGCTAAATTTATATTTATCGAATTTTACAATAACTATCCCATAATGGTAAGATAAACGTCAGATTTTAGTGCATGGTTAGTGCTTCCCGAAACGCCAAGTACTAAGGTTAGAGCTATCATGGTTTAGGTATTATATGTGAATAACTCACTCGGGACTAAATTTAAATTTATTGAATTTTACAATAATTGTCTCACAGAGTTGGGATAAACGTCAAATATTAATGCATCGTTAGTGCTCAAAAACACTAAGCACTAACGTTAGTGCTATCGTAGTTTATGAGTCAATGAATAACTCAGGCATGACTGAATTTAAATGTATAGAATTTTACACTAATTTTTCGAATTTTGCACTGACTTTGATCTATGAAAGCACTGATGTTACTTCTTGGTGTTTTGGGACTCAATAACGATGCACTAATTTTGATGTCTGTTCCACCTTTGAGAGAACAATTACTGTAAAATTCGATAAATTTAAATTCAGTTCCGTCCGAGTTATTCATTAATAACTCCTAAGTTAAGATAACGCTACCGTTAGTGCTTAGTACTTTTCGAGCACTAAAGATGCACTAATCTCTGGCGTTTGCACTAATCTTTGAGGGACAATTATTGTAAAATTTGAAAAATTTAAATTTAGCCCCGCGCAAGTTATTCACTAATAACCCCTACACTATATCACTAACGATAGTGCTTAATTTTTATGGAGCACGAACAATGCACCAACCACTAATATTTGAAAAATGAAATGCAATCTTTGAGTTTTACGTCCCACGGTTATGCCGGTTAGGCTAAAGGAGACGGTGATGATGAGTAATGAATGAAATGGTGGAATGAAGAAAGTGGAAGGAAACGGGAGAACCCCGAGAAAAACCTACGCACACGGTGTTTGTCCTAGACAAAATTTATTTGGGACCCCAAGCACCAGAGGTGAACGCTCTACCACTGAGCCACCGCGCCCCCCCCACTAATATTTGTCTCGTTTTTGTGACAACTAGTGAAATATTGTGTAAAAATTTAAAAATCTAAAGTTAGCCCCACCCAAGTTAATCATTAATAACTTCTAAACTATTATAACACTAACGTTAGTGCGTAGTATTTTTGGAGCAGTACCGGTCCACTAACCTTCAGTCATTGTCGTATGTTTGTGGAAATTTAATGTAAAATTCGATGAATTCAAATTCAGTCATACCCGAATTATTCATTAATAACTCCTAAACTATGATAGCAGTAGCGTTAATGCTGTGTGTTTTATGATGCACTAATTTTTTGCGTTTGTTCTACGTTTGTTGGACAATTATTGTAAAATTCGACGAATTTAAATTTAACCTCGAGTGAGTTATTCACATATAATTCCTAAACTATCATAGCACTAACTTAGTGCTTTGTGTTTCAGGAAGCACTAATGATGCATTAAACCCTGACGTTTATCCTACCTTTCTGGGATAATAATTGTAAATTTCGATAAATTTAAATTTATTTCCAATCGAGTTATTCTCTAATAACTTCTAAACTATTACAGCACTAACTTTAGTGTTTAGTGCACTATCGTAGCACTAATCATGTGAAAATATTTAGTAGCATTTGAGATGTGGATGGGGCTAACTTTAGAAACGTGGAATTTTTCATTTTGTAAAATTCCTGCCAAATTTAAAATCACTAATGGCCACATATAATATAGTGGTTACCACTTTGTTATTGAAATTTATTGCAGAACTTCTTACATTAGACTTTCAACAGTATAGACGCTAGAAGATAAAACTTAGGGGATGCTAACTACACGATAGCCCTTTCTCACAAAAATATTCACGATGGGCATTAATGTTTGCAGTCTATGCACTAGCAAGTACTAACGAAGCACTATAAATTACACTATAATTCACTATTAGTGATTTTAAATTTGGCGGTAATTTTACAAAATGTAAAATACCCAATGTATTTCTTATGGGAGTTTCATGACATATAATTGCAAATATCTACACTAACAGAGAAGCACTAAAGAAAGTATTAGTGTTTTCTAGAAGCACTAGCGACAAACTATCTATTGCACTAGGTTTCACCCTTAGTGCTTTCTAGAAAGGAGCTAACTTGAAGTTAGGTCGCCCAAAAGCCTTTTGGTTCTAACATCCAAACTATTGACGCACTAATTTTGTTAGTTGGTCTAGGAAGCACTAACGATTGCACTAGAAGAGATCATTACTGCTTTCGAATTTGGAGAGAATTTATACTAATGAAAAATTTTTTCATGTACTGTTAGAGGAGCTTTGTAACATATAATTGACTATATCTACACTAGTAGTATAGCACTAACAAAACTATTAGTGTTTGCTAGAAGTGCTAACGATGAAATATCGATTACAGTAGGATTATTTGTTAGTGCTTCCTGGAGGAGAGTTTCTGGTTGTAGCGACCAAACTATTGAAGCATTAAAGTACGAAGTTGGAGCTCTGCAAACACTAACGATTGCACTATTAGAGGTCATTAGTGTTTTTGGATCTGGCAAGAATTTGATTCCATGAAAAATTGTCTATGTATTTTTATGTTAGTTTCCTGACATATAATTCGTTAATAACTTTACGTGGGTAAGAATACTAACGTAGTGTTTTTAGTACTGACCAGTACCAACGAAGCACTAACGATTGACACCACTTTTGTATACTTTGGACAATATTTACAAAAGTGGCGATTCTGGCTTGACGTCAAGTGAATATCGCCACTTTAATTCGCTAATAACTTTACATGGGTGAGAGTACTAACGTTGTGCTTGCAGTACTAACCAGTACTAACATAGTACTAACGATTGACATCACTTTTGTATACTTTGAACAATATTTACAAAAGTGGCGATTCTGGCTTGACGTCAAGTGAATATCGCCACTATAATTCCCTAACAACTTTACATGGGTGAGTACTAACGTTGTGCTTGCAGTACTAACCAGTACTAACGTAGTACTAACGATTGACATCACTTTTGTATACTTTGGACAATATTTACAAAAGTGGCGATTCTGGCTTGACGTCAAGTGAATATCGCCACTTTAATTCGCTAATAACTTTACATGGGTGAGAGTACTAACGTTGTGCTTGCAGTACTAACCAGTACTAACGTAGTACTAACGATTGACATCACTTTTGTATACTTTGGACAATATTTACAAAAGTGGCGATTCTGGCTTGACGTCAAGTGAATATCGCAACTTTAATTCGCTAATAACTTTACATGGGTGAGAGTGCTAACGTTGTGCTTGCAGTACTAACCAGTACTAACGTAGTACTAACGATTAGTATATATTTCATTTAATTATTAGTAAGTGGCGATTTTGACTTGACAAACGTGCTGTCGTTTTCTATTACAGGGCTCATAGTGGTCTGGTCTCTTGTAAGTAGTTGAAAAGTGACCAAAAGCACACGAAAAAATGACCAAAAAGTGTCCAAAATCTCATCATGCCCCTTTCTCCTTTGGCAATTTTTTCATCACCTCTCTCTGTTTGTTGTTTCATCTTTTCTTTACTTCTTCTTTTTGAGCTTTCTCCTTTCTTATTTACTGTAGAGTTCTGTAGAGTTCTCAAAGCCATGAAATATTCAAATTCATCTCCTACTCTTAAGAAGAACATGCAAGAAGCTTAACACAAGATGAACATGATGAACCACACAAACACACACACATACACTCACACACAACGTTGAGCGGAGCGTTAACTATTACGAAAAAACTAAAAGACTATTATGATAGAAGAAAGAATAGACACAAGGGTTCTCAACACCATCCACCAACCAGCCACTATGCTTTACAAAGAATAAATGCTGAAGTGAGAATCTGAAGTGAAAAGCTGAAGTGGCAGCAAGTACTGAAGCTTTCAGAACAGTAATGAGTAACAAGTTTCTGCATGCTTTTTTCCATTTATTTTTATATTTTTCTTAGAAAACTGCTAATGCAAAACATAAATCACAGGAAAAAGTAACTTTTAGTGACCAACTTGAAAAAAAGTAACTTTTAGTTTAAAAAGTGACTTGCTATGAGCCCTGCTATTACTTTTAAAATCTCGCCCCCTTCCTGGGGTGGAGAATGGCCCTGAAGTTGAATCGGATTAAAACTGTGACTATTCATCTCAGCGACCCCAAAAACTATGAATTCAACTCTAATATTGGTAGTTTTGGGGGAGGGGGAATTTTGTGCGGGGACGGCAAATTATTTAGAGCACAGGGGCGCGCAATATATAACAGCCTGACAGCTATTATGGACAAAGCCTAGACTACAGATACAGAAGTGCAAGATCCAGTAGTACCAGTGTACATTTCTTTCAACGTCGAAATTTAATTGCCATGCATCATCCAAATATTAAATGCGCGTATTTGAATTCGCCACTGATCAACACACTCAAAAATAATAATTACCTGTTTTTTCACGTCTACAGCCAATTATATGTTAGTATTCATTGCTACTGAAACTGTAAAAAAGAAAGTTTTTGAAGAAGGTAGTTATACAAAAAGAAATTGGACAATCTTCTCTCCTTAGAAACTTCGTTCTTGCAAGTCAAAACATAATTCCCTACGAGCTGCAGTGGCTCAGTGGTAGATCACTCACCGTGTACGTGGGTTTTCTTACGGTTCTCCCATTTTGACTATTCATTATCATCATTACTGTGTTGTTTAGCCTCGGCGCGTATTCGTAGGAGGTTAAACTCAATAATAATAATAATAATAATAATAATAATAATAATAATAATAATAATAATAATAATAATAATAATAATAATAATAATAATAATAAGTTTCATCGTGTGAAACTACTTATACTACCAAACCATGCTAATTTAATACTCAAATTTGAAGTATATCTGTGACTCCTGGTTGCAATAGGTGAGTAAGATCAAAGAAAGAATCTGTTCCTGTTTCATGCATAATTTAATTGCCTTAAAGGGGTACCTCCTGTCTTGACAATTTTCCAAGAAAGTTCTACTAAAGAATCAATTTTATTTTTAAACGTTATTACTAGTTTGTCTGGTACATGACCTGGGATTTACTATCAAATACTAAAATCTATCATGAAAATTTTCTGTTTTGAATTTTTTTTTCTCTCTCTCTTTCTTTCCTAATGTCAATTTGATTATTAATAAAGATAGCCTAGAATTCTTTCAATTGTGTGATATTAAGCATTCGAATTTCTAGGAAAAATTAATACAAAATAGCAAATAAATATATAAATAAAGGAAAATCTTAAACTGTTTTATACTTTTGGCTATATGGATGATTAGTAACGGATACCACATGATTCTTTGGCATGAATAACTTCAGTTGATGACTGAAAATGTCTGAAAGTTTTAATTTAGAAAATTTACATTTTAACTTGTTTTTCTTGTCTCCTCGAAAAATTACCATAATAATCAAAGAAAAGTTTCCCCTTATCCTCATGTATATGGGTTGTTTGGAAAGTTCTAAGAATCGGATAGAAAGAACCACAATGCCAGAATGATCGATGTTTTATTTTTCAACATAATTTCCTTGATGATTAATTTACTTCTGCCAACGACCTTCCAATGCTTTGACACTAGGAGAATACTTCGACCAGTCAGGATTGCAAATTGCATGTCACTGTGGAGATTACTTCATTAGAAAGAAATTTCTCGTGACCAAGAATTTCTTAAGGTTTGAGAACAGACGGAAGTCACTGGAGGTAATATCGGGCGAGTATAGTAGTGGGAGTACCAGATTCATTCAGTTTCCACTCGGAAAAGAAGCTTGTGACCAACACAGAATTTTCCGGTTTGAGCAGGAGCGGCACCCACCGCACTGAAAGTTTCCTCATGCCCAACTCTTGAGTGAGAATGTGGTGTGTCCGGTCCCCTGAGGTCTCCACTGGATGAGCTATCTCACGCACTTGTAATCGTCAGTCAGCCAGCACGATTATTTTTTATGTGACGACGGTTGGTGGACGTCCACTGCGGGGTCATTTTCAACACTGTCCCGTCCAAAGCTTGAACAGCGTCGTCCACTAGTGAACAGCGGTAAATAATGGTTACGAGTCACTCAACCCTGTGTCCAATTCAGCTTTGATGATTGTCACAACTTTAGTCCCTTATTCACCAAAAAATTGATGGCCAACGAACTTTTTTTTTTTAATACTGTCAGGTTCTTAGCACTTTTCTCCTTCTTGTGCCTCTGCAAACCAGACTATTAGACGAGTGGCGATGCAGTTTGCCTGCACTTTCAGAACAGACGTGATCTTGTAATGCTCATGCTTTTTTCCGTTTGCAATGATAGTAAGCTCTAGCCTAGTGAGGCGAGATGAAGCAAGTGAGAATTTCACTGTGAATATCGAGCTCAGGCTCGAACAACTGCGAGTTCTACTGTGATTCTCATTGAGATTAGCGAACACAACCCCCATTAAGGATAGCAAGCCTCAGCCCGAATAAGTCCTAATTGCAAAATGACCATCTTTACTTCTTTCTTTTCTATTTTTTCCTACTTGACTGTGCAAGTTTCATAAACAGCAGAAATGCTAGAAAGACCTTCATCAGCACGTTCTCAGATTATATACAGGAATTACGTATCTAATGTAAACATCAAATCATGAATAAATACTCAAAAGAGGGTACGAAAGCTTGTACTTCCAATCTCCTTCCCAATCCTGCCATTGAAAAAGAAATCTAAGAACATTAAATTTACAATTTTGTTGTTCAGAAAATTCTTGTTTTCATGTGTGGCTTAAATAACACATGTACACTTTCAGGAGACATGTATACATTAAATTACTCGAAAATGGGGTAAGAAATTTTAGTATCAATTTTAAATTTCACAATATTTTGAAAACTATAGAGAAATTGGAGCGCGACTCATGATCACCAAAGCATCAAACTTTCACAAAGGATAAAGTATCTTTTGCTCAAAGTCGGACAACTCAAATACCAGGAAAATGGTATCTCATCAACTCTCTGTTATCTTGTCCAAGCGTCAGTTGTTTCTTGTCATAACTTGTGAGATTCACTGCAAGCTAATCTGAATGTTGCAAATTTTCTACCTTTTATTAGTTATTGTGTCTTGAATTTCAAGACAACTCGAGGCAGCATTTTCTCGAGACAGTCTTAAATCTTGACTAGACTGGTCTCCAGCGCATCCCTATTTCCAGAGTTGCTCACTAAATGAGACAGGACTTGTACAACACGAGACAGAATTCTTGAAATATAAACAGGTACAAAAACACTTCAAACAGGACACGTAAGTTTAGTTCTCCACTGTACAACACGTGTTACGGTTACCGATCTTTTTTTTTTTTTCAATGTGTCTTGTGGACCTTACTCTTCCGTCAGCAGTAACCAGTTCACCTATGAGTGTCGTGGTGTGAAAGTGGTGCGGTAAAATGCGTGACCTGACAGACTTCCAAAGAGGCATGATCGTTGGTGCCCGTCTGGTTGGAGCTTCAGTGGCAACAGTGGCGAACATTGTGGGGGTATCGAAAGGTACTGTGTTCAATGTCACGAGGGCATACATAATTCATGGGCAAATGACGTCTGAAAAGCACAACAGTGGTCGAAAGACAATTCTGTCAGATAGGAACCGGAGGGCATTAAAACGGATTGCAATGAAAATTATGTCTGAACTCAATTCCGGTCTACAGAACCCGGTTTCATCGAAAACAGTGCGACGGGAACTTCATAAAATGAAAATTCATGGTAGGGCCGCTATCGCCAAATCCCTGGTCACAGCAGTAAATGCGAAGAGGCGTATCCATTGGTGCAAGGACACATTGGTGCAAGGACTATGAATCGACCTTCACCTTGTTTCCAACAACCGGTCGTGTTTACGTATGGAGAACACCGTCGCAGATCTATGATACAGACTGTCTGCTCCCAACTGTAAAGCATGAGGGTGGTTCTGTTACAGTATGGGCAGTGATATCGTGGTTTTCTGCAGGTCCCATCATAGCCCTGCATGGAATGATGAATGCTAAGGAGTATGAGGCCATTTTGGGGTACCAGGTTCTACTCATGGCCCAAATATTGTCCCCTGATGGTGATGGCATCTACTAAGATGATTTGGCACCCTGTCACGCTACAAAAATGGTGAAATCATGGTTTGAGAAGCATGACCAGGAGCTATCACACCTCCCCTGGGTCCCACAATCACCAGATCTGAACATCATTGAGCCATTGTAGTCTGAGTTAGAAAGGCGTGTTCGGTCTCGTTACCCTCCACCAGCATCCCTTAAGGAACTGGAGCATGTTTTGGAGGAACAATGGTACAAAATTCCACACACCACGATTCATGAACTGTATACTTTCATTCCACGTCGGATCCAAGCTGTTTTGGACGCAAAAGGAGGCCCCACACCACACTAGGTATGATTTTCACCATTTTGCAAACGTTTTAGATTTTTTTCCAACCCCTGTACACTTCCCGAGGTAAGACATCAGGTTCATGACGCATTTTTGTGACGAGAGAGCCTCAACTGTTGCCTGCTATAATAATTTTCTCATGATGCCAAAATTATATACAAACTTCTGTGTAAAGTTGCACAATGTTGATATTACCACCATTAATTGCGTAATCAAGTACACGTCTTTATCTTGAAACTTTGTTACTAATTAATCACCTATAATATCAAAACCTCTCAATCATATCTTTTTTCTTCTTTTTTATAAAAAAAGGATATCTAATTACTGTTGATGATAAAGTTAAGTACTTTCGAAATAATTCAAGAAGATTGGAGATATTTTAGCACTTAAGCACAGAAGAGAGGATGCTTGACGGGATGATTAAATGTTGATTGATCTTTTGGTCATCTGAATATAAGATCTAAATAGTTACCTGACGAATAGAAATCTTTGTTACTAAGCTGAGAACGTGACAAAATACACATCACAGAAAGGAAAATTACTTCTTTGTTTACGATGATACGATTTTCAAAAATAAGCTATTAACGTACATCAGTACATTTTTTTTAAAAAATTCACAAGGAGCATTCGATATGCTCTAATACTCTCAAAGAGAAAAAAATCCCGCTGTAACCAATCTGCTTTTATCTTTGAACACAGTTGCGTGACTTTATAATGCACTTTGTTCATCATCTCTCCAAAGCTTCTATACCCAGTTGGAAAACTTTTTTTTCTTTCTCTTAAAATCATATATTGACAAAATTTATGAATTGTTGTTACCAGGAAAATCTGTCCTCAATGATAGTGCTTCAATTTTGGAAATAGGGAAATAGCACTGGAGGCAATGTCAAATGAGTACGATCTGTGCAAATTAGATTTAATGATATTGTAAGGAGATAAAATAAGGCCCAATAGAACACAGAGGTTTGAAGGTGCGACAGTTCAAAATGAGACAATGACACTCTCCACCTCCCCAAACACAAATATAAATATATGACAACAACAATAGACAAAAAATTTATTAAATCGATTAACTTCAACACCTAAGTTAACTACATGTTGCCTGAGGTACTCACACCTAACCTTCCCAAAGAGGTTGAAGTCAGGCCCGTATTTATATATTGTGCGCCCCTGAGGTCTAAATAATTTGCCGCCCCCTTCCGCACAAATTTATGTCTCAAACAAGAAAATAAGCCGTGATTTTGCAAATACAGAGAATGTTTCCGAGCTATTGTGACGATTTCAAACTGCATTTAGCTTAAGGGAAACCATGTCTACACCATTGAGAGTGCTCTATTTGGAGGCCCTCCATCTGGGCAATTGCCCGACAGCGAAGTTTCCACTGTAGGAAACTGGCACGCAGTGCAATAATGTCAAGCCGCAACCACTTCTCCTGACAGGCTTTCCATAGCCTTTCAACGATACGGGGTTCCTGTGAAACAAGGCTCGTTTCAAGAGGCCGAAGGCGCAAAAGTACATCACTAACGAGTCAGGGGACTTCCCTGGAATGTCTGTGAATGAAATGGCACGAATCACAGTTTCTTCTGCCATTTGTTGGAGGAAGAGGCGGGTTGAGCGAGATGTGACTTGATGCCGTATCTTGATGCACCCACACACGATTATTGTCCCTTCCCTAGAGATTGGAAATGTCATGGCGATAAACGGGTGTCAGGACGTTATCCTGATAATATTCCGAATTCACCTTTGTATTTTTCGCTACACGATGTATGGCCAGCTTGCCCTGATACGAGTATCCAGCAGTGATCAAGAAGTTTGTGCCAAAACTTTCCTTGCATTCACTAAACCATATTTGAAAGTTCCTCGCGCCTGTCGATCGGTAAAAAATTGCACGTGGCTTGTGACAGTCATCTAGATAAACATATGCCTCGTCCAGTGTTACAACAAACTTCCATTTTTCACAGGCCTAGTACCGCTTTTACAGATTTCGACAACAGGTGCAAACTTTCCTGGATGTGTTTTAGCAAGATCTTATGAACACGCCTCTTCCGTCGCTTTATCAACCTCAGATCGCGGTGAATCATGGTATGCACTGTCTTCAGTTATGTCTGTAGCCAGTTCGCGATACTTCTCTCTGTGGGTGGCTTCTCCCTCGTGACCAAAGCCCCGACTTCCCGACTTTTGGCTCGTATGCGGCAAGTTGCAGGCCAAGGTTGGCCTCTTTCTGCCACACAGGAATCATTCCACGCCCCACCTTACCTGCTCCTTTCAACGCCTGTGATATACCATTTTTGGGCACAGTGAATCCACGCTCCTTGCACAGTTTAATAATGACACTATAACTGTAATTCACGTCGGAAAGAGCAGTTATGTAGCTTTCCCAATAAGCACTTATTTTGGGCGGCATTTGTCCTGATATGTGCTTACTCCACCTGTAACGCAGAGTCAATGGTCCAAGGAACTCACACGACTGGCAGCCTTCTTCTTCTCCCGCTTGGTGGTGCTGCCCAAAGTGTGTAATTTCGTCACCAGAGATCGGAAACAATCTCTGTATACCAGCTGTTGTTGAGTAGCAGTTGAGGTATTACAAGTTACAACGTAATTTTAAATGCCCTAATTCTCTCAATGATGATTATGGTGTGGTGCTCTGCCCGAAGCTAGGTGTTTGATCCGGGCTCTGAACAAGGTAAACCCATGGTAGTCTGCCATTCAATTTCGTGGGATGATGATGTACTAAGGATGGGGCCAACAGCTTAACTTGGGATCCGAATCCGAACCACTTATGTCTCCACCGGGAATCAAACCCGGGACCCCTTGATTACAGGGCAACGAGCTTAATTACTCATCGATTAAGAAAAAATAATTGTTTACATTATTCACCATCAGTAAAGGTTTAACAGCATCTATAATAATAATAATACAATAAGCTGTATCTGTCTGTAGCGCTTTTCAACTCGAGAACCATAATATATAGAAACATGAAATTTTAATGTATGTTAAAGCTCTCAGAGAAATGATCCAAATGACCCGTTCCAGGTCCCTAGGTCACATCTGAGCTGAGATATGGGGGTTCAAAGTCCCCATAAGAATAACATGGGGGCATTTTAAAAATAATCGAAAACGACTGATATTAGAGCTGAATTCATAGTTTTTAGGGTCGCTGAGATGAATAGTGACAGTTTTAATATAATTCAAGTTCATATTTCACTCCCAGCGAGACGGCGATTGAAAACGACTGATATGAATGTTGAATTCAATGTTTTGGAGGTTACTGAATTTAACAGTATCAGTTTTCATGATGTTCAAATTCATCCTCCTCCCTTGGAGTTGAGGTGGGAGAGAATGGCTTCTTAAAAATAATCAGATAAGCTAGCTAATTAGTAACTACTGTAATTATTGAAAATTAAACACATTAACATAGTTTCTCGCGTTTGTGCGTGACTCTGTGGGTTGCTAGTTTTAAATATTACTTTATTGCGAATATTTAAAAAATACAAAATTTTGCTGCCCCCTAAATTCTGCCGTCCTGTGCTCGAGCACAGAATAGCACTTACCTAAATACGGGCCTGGTCGAAGTATTTGAAAGTATCTTACATTATACCTACATTGTATGCCGTATATATCCAGGTATGATATAAAATGTTGCAAATCCATGTATGACTTCGTTACACATAGTTAGTATAACATAATTATGTGTATTCACTTCCGACGACAAACTGAATGGTATGAGGATACGATTGCAAATGACAACAATAAATACAATTAAATAGTTAAAACCATGGAAAATAATGTGTGCTGTATATTGTGGTAGCTGTGAGCAGTGTTTCTTTCGGAAATAATGTTCCGGGGTCACACTTAGTATTCCGTAGGGGCACGGCTGGCACTATTCTATTTATTATTGTAGTGTAGATGTATTATTTTTGTCTCCTCCAGAGAAGCTCTCTCAGAGCTCCGAGGGGCATTACTCCCCAAAAACATGTCTGAATGAAAAACTGGCTGTGAGTAGAAACAAACCAGTGAATGGTTTACATATTTCATTTCGGGATACAGATAGCAGATTAAGATTGCATAAAAGAACAAAAAGCAGTGGAATTTGGCAACTTTATCCATAACTTTATTAATTACAGTAAATATATTAAATACTTCAGTGTGTGAGTAAGCAAATCTAATATGTTTTCACATGTATTTCGAAGAACCGAACCCCTTCCGAAGAACAAGAAGGGGCAATTGCCCCCTCTTGCCCCCCACTGTTAGCACCCATGAACCTGGATGCTGGAAAGGAAAGTTAAACTCCAAACTAACCAACCAACCAGGAACCAGAGAATGTAGGAAATATATAAGTGATTCGCCTTCAGTCGCTCAGAAACTTCTGGTCTGATTTCAAAGAAAATTTCCAGTGTCTTCATTGGAACCTCAGAAATGTCATGACCTACCTATAACCATATTTTACCATAATGGAACTGATCATAGCAGAAAAGGCAGAACAAATATGCGAAATCTTAATGTTACATGAGAAAACTTACTACAACTATTAGGTTGGTGAGATAAAAATATCCAGTTGAAGTTATCCATACAGAATCCGTAATGTTTGGAAGAATCTGAGAGGGATAAAGGAATTGATATGGCGCCAGCGATGTTTTGATTGACTCTTGTAGTACTCGACGAGGTTAACACAATCATACCAAGATTTGTATCCGAAAAATATTCTTGATAGCATTAATGTATAAACGTTACACAGGAACAATACATTAAAAAATGGAAACTATGATGGATTTGCGGATAAACGAAATTCTTGCAAAACAAAGATGAGAGTCAAATCACCCAGCACGACATGATAGTCTTTTCATAGTTTCAGTAGATATATTAAAACTTAACATAACAAAATTGAAGGTAACGTTGAACCGAATAATGTAAAACATTCAGATATTTTACAAAATACTGTCTTTTCCATGGTATGTCTAAGGTTAAATCAGATCTCTTTATGACTTTCTCATGATATCAATCGTTCTGTAGATACTAAACGGTGTTTTCTACCCAATTTTTTATTCGTTGCAGAGGCATGGATAATTTTCTCTCTTTTTGCTGTTTGCTACACTGACATCTTTTGCGCAAACTGGTGCACTTGTAAAATGTCTTACGTAGTTCTCAACCATCCAACCTTAACTGGATTGTTGGTTGTCTAATGTTACAGGATGTGAAAACTTGAAAGTATGAATGCAGTTTTGCTCGTGTATATACATCGTATGCTTAGAAGATATGCTTTGAAATCCCAAAAAAGTGCAATCTTTCCGGTTTCCCCTACACATGGGGCCTGACCATACAAAGACATTTTTGAGGAGTTCTTTATAGCATTTTTGAGAAAAAAATAAAAATGTGGAATGTGCAAGTCGCATGGTGAGCTCTCTCGCCCCCTTCTCCTAACGAACGTTCGAGTTAAGCTTATCCCTACAAACATATGCACACACATAAACTCATGAACCAGGAGGAATCAAGAAAGTATAACCAAAAAGGCGCTCAAAAAAAAAAAAAAAAAGAAAAACGATTGGACCCGTCAAACTTCTTTGTATGGTCGGGCCCCGCATTTATTCCCCTCTCCGTCCCTACATTCAAAACAGATTTTCCCTATATTTTCGAGGTTGAATTTCGAAAATTTTGGTAACTTTATGTTTGTCTCTTCGAAATGAAAAATAAAATGAAACCTTTAAGTTTTACATCCCACGGTTAAGCCGGTTAGGCTAAAGGAGACGGTGATGATGAGAAATAAAGGATATGGTGGAATGAAAAAAGTGGGAGGAAACGGTAAAACCACGAGAAAAACACTTGCACATGGTGTTTGTCCACCAAAAAATTCAGATGAGTCGAGCTGGGATCGAACCAAGGTGCTCCACGAACTGTCTCTTCGAGTAATACAATAACCAATGAAAACATCCCGAACCCGATACAAATTCTCATTTCCCCTTCACACTTTCAACATCGATTTTCCTTATGTCCCCGAGTTGGGATTTCAAGAATGTTTGTACCATTGTGTTTACCTTGGTGAAGACTATAACGATCAATGAAAACATCATGTGTCCCATATCGATGCCTCCTACCGACTTTTTTGGTGAATATTCACTACAGTTTTTTTTTAATACAATATATACTCCTATATACGCTCGTCAAGTGAGTATACATCATACTGTATACTCCAGTATACGGTATTCCGTATCACGCCTCTTAGTAGAGTTTATTTTAAATTTCTACAGCTGGTATGATTTATGGTATCTTAATTTATTACCAGTGTACCATACGGGGTTATGCTAACTCTATTTGACCACTGCTCCAAGAAAATACAAAGAAGGTATTGTAACTAACGAGACAGTCGTATCATCTTTTGAATCACTCTTGACTCCATAGCCAGATATTTACTTTCCAAACATGATTAAATAGTGGCACATGTGGCAGTCAGTAGAAGTAGTACTTAAACACAAACGACCAAATCGTAAACAATTTTGCAATCACGTTCGCATTTATCGATTTGAGTCATTGTGGCTTTTTTTTAATATGGCTGTTACTATAGCAACGATGATCCTGTACATATACACCGCAATTTACGCTCAAAATTTCATACTTTAAAAAAATATATTTAGTTTTAATAGGCACTTGAGGTGATAACAAGCCACTTAAGAAATGGTTGATCTTATCTTTCTATAAGACTGATAAATTCAATTTAAATACTTCAAAATGATACTTTATCTCTCGTTCAAGCACCACTACGTGATTCGTGGCGCGAAACTCATAAATAACTCTTTAAAGAAGTATTCTTAAAGATAGTTGTGTTTACAGTCTATACAAGAAAGAAAAAAAAACAAGAAGAAAAGCCACTATTAGAATCTTAAAAATGATTCAGTAGAAATGCTTGTTATACCATGGGCTTACTGATATCAAAACAATGTTCGGTTAGGGGCCTATTGTTAGATAATTTTTCTGAACACTCGCAGCACTTACACAAAATATTGTGCTATTTATAGCAGAAGCATTGTCTTCTCTTTCCTTACAAAAAGGAGAAAAACTAAAAAGGAAAGACAACTCTGTTAGGAAAGCATTCAAATATCACTCTAAAGCCGGGGCGCACATTGACCAGAGGACAGGATAGCCGATATGGGGCACGGTACTATGGACAACAAAGCCCCGTACCGAATATTCACCCGAGAACGGGCTGAACAAAAATCACTCCAACTTTGTGATTCAATCACATGGTCAATATATTCTCGTACTGCATCCTCTCCTTTGTCTTGGCCGTCTGTCTCTCGTCAATATGCCGCGAGCATAATCAATTGGGAAGACCAAAGAGTCAAACGGTTCAAAGGATATTCATCTGACGTCTCCCTCTATCTCTTTCAATATCTTTATTTCCTTCAAGCCATGATTTTCTTTTCAGAGGAACGACGAAATAGAGTTTGTCATAGAAGGATTACGAACTCTTTATAATATAATATGCTTTGTTAATAATTTCAAAATAAATTTTTAAAAATTAAATAGATTTTTCTGTAAGTCAAAGATAACACTCTCTTCTGAAATATACATCAAACATTCTTTTGTTTCAGAGAAAAGAAAAAAATGAAATGAAATCTTTGAGTTTTACGTCCCACAGTTATGCCGGTTAGGTTAAAGGAGACGGTGAAGATGAGTAATGAATGAAATGGTGGAATGAAGAAAGTGGGAGGAAACGGGAGAACCCCGAGAAAACCCACGCACACGGTGTTTGTCCACCACAAAGTTCACTTGGCGGGGGCGGGGATCGAACCCGGGACCCCTAGCACCAGAGGTGAACGCTCTACCACTGAGCCACCGCGGCCCTGTTTCAGAGAAAAGAATAGCAGAGATGAACTTCTGCTGGCAACAATAATAGCTGTGATGATATTTACCAAAGTGGATCCTGTTTAATGCTACGCACTTGTTATCAGTGTGTCTTCCAATCGCCAAAGTCTTGCTGAATGAAATTTTTGCTCAAGTCCCACCTCGACCATTTCCTTTGAATGCGGATTTTTAAAATCAAGATTGTGATCCTTCAAATCAGGGAATATAAAAGAATCACCCGGATTCAAATCTGGACTATAGGGATAGTGGAAAACACTTCAACAATCGCTTTCGAGGGATAATCACATGCACTTTCCTTATGCGGCTGAGCATTGTCGTGGAGCAGCACCAATAGCGTCCACTTTCGCTTCTATCTTTTTCTTTTTCTTTTCCTTTTTTTTTTTTTTTTTTTTTTTTGTATTTGTGATAACGGGAATTTTAACACAGGGCTATACTGTAAGTAATGTAGCCACCATAGGACATTTCCCTATTCTCCTTAAAAAAAAAAAAAAAAAAAACTGCTCGGACTACGTTTAGGGCAAAAAAAAGATGACATGTCGGGTAAAAGAGGACGTCTGGTAAACCTAAGTGAATAGTTTCGGCCAGATCGGTGAATTTCTATTGAGATATCCTTAAATGCGTTTCAACCAGTATATTTCTATATGATGAGATACAGTCGAATAGAAGAAGTGAAACCAAAACGTCGGAAGTAAGATAGCACAGGAAAACCAGTTATTTTAAAAGAGAAGGACTGCTGACATTGAAGAACATATCGAAAGTATTATAAAAGAACCATATTAAAAGAAGCAAAATGAAAATAATCATGTTCAAGTCATGATACAGGAAAGAAGAAACTGTATGATTGGATATTTAATTAACGAACTAACATACTTCTAGAAGAAAGAATAAACATGAGAACCGGAGAAGGAAGATGAAAACAAAGTACTTGGGGGATATAATAATAAAATGAAACTATAAATATATCAAAACTTTCTGGAGCCTCGGGACCCAGCCTTGATTTTTGGCATAACCACTCTGCTTAGGGGAGCCAGACCTTTTCAATGCCACAATTTCCGCCCAACAACTCCATGTTTAATAGGCAAATAGAAAAGCCCCGAGTCCAACATTTCGTGACCCTATTTCCGGAGCCTCGGGGAAGGCCCAATTTCTGACATCACCACCGCGCTCAGGAGATCCCTACCTTTCCAACGTCACAACCCCGTACAATTCCCTGTTTAATAGGCAAAAAGTAGGGACACGAGTCCAAAACTTCCAGATAATATTTCTAGAGCCTCGGTGCCCGGGCCCGATTTCTGACATAACCACTGTGCTAAGGGGATCCGGGCATTTCCACCTGCGTTCACTAACTCCATGTCTACTACGGTTTCCCTACTATAGACGGATTTTAATACAATTTTTCCATGCTTTTTAAAGTTAGTATGTGCTAGACTATAAAAATATTAGGTGGCTATATTCATATACTCCCTTATACCCTCGATTAGCTCTCTGCCTTCAAATTTAAGCGCACTTACCATCCCCCGTGCAGAAGGGAGATTTCTTTCTTATCAGGGCATTAGTGATGAACTGAAGCCCATTTCCCAGTTATATCTACTGATGGAGGGAACTCCCTAACAAGTTGGAGTTTACCAGAATTTCTTGTGTTGCTGCCTAGCGTTTTAAGGTAAGCTCACATTCGGCAGAAGACGATCTGAAACGAAAGGTACCGAATCCCACGGTATAACCATAACCCAGCGAAGTATAACACATGATCTGGGAGAACTCCCTTGAAACCAGAGAGAGCTACAATCTTGAAACTTCAGTAGACTAGACTTAAATGACTGAAAGATCTTGAAATTCATTGTTGTATTTAAAAGTACATAGAGAAGAAAGTTTATAAAGTATTGTGCTATTTTCTTTCGTGTAAAACGTATGTTCGTGTTGCCAGCACGTATGTTCGGAAAGTGAAATACCAAAATATTCGAACATGCGCCTTTTATATTCTTCTTCTTGTTGTTGTTCGCATCAACCATAGGTTGGTGGACAACATGGAAATTTTATTTCTTTTCTCTCCTTTGGGAGAGCTGTTTTATACTTTAATAAGGTCTCGTCTTCATAACTGCATCTAGATATTCTATCCTTGGCTTTCCTCTTCTTGGTTTTCCTTCTGCTTTTCCCTCTATCAGCACGGTGATCCTATCAGAGTGCGAATAAGATGGCCAAACATGCTGTTTCTTCATTTTCCTATTGCAATGGAAAGCAATAAAACTTCCCGATTTAATTTTTGCTTCAAAATGATGAAAATTTTACGACACATAAAGTTTTTCAATTTTTTCATACAGGACAGACAATTTTTCAATTCATGAGAAATTGTCTCACTTGTTCTACATAGTACTGAAAATTGTCTAAGCCATGAAAATTTTCAGATTCTTTAAACGATCTCTCATTTTTTAACATTTCTAAAGATGAATTTAATCAATTTTATGATCACTGAGGAATTGTTACTTGATTGCTGATATTTTTTAGAAATCCGCGGAAAATTTTCCACCTCACATCACTACATGGCAGGATTCAAAGTAGAACGTATTCTCTGAATGTTTTATGCTTCAGTATAATCAGTAGCGCCGATGGTCGTTATACGTTTTTGATCTTGTGGAACAAAACATATAGATCAGCCTTTTCCAACCTGTGGTTCGCGGACCCCCAGGGGTCTACAAGACGATCTCAGGGGATCCGCAAGCCAATCTGAGAAAACCACAAACAGTGGTGAAAGACACCATTTTAAGTTAAATGATCGAATTAATAATGACAAGTCAATTTGTGTTAGGAGCGATAGGAATAGACTTGATGATGAGGCGGATCTTCGCTTAAAAGTTCATTCATCTTTTAAAAGAAAAATACTTCTCGATTTGATGGGTAAGCTATTGTGGTTTAGTTCTGTTTATGTACGATATTGTGGTGTGTTTAAGTACTGGATTTATTTAATTGCAACAATTTAGTCAAGGTGTCCGGTCCCAGGTTTGGAACCTAGGACCACCCGATTACGGAGTAGGCATCATACGACTCTAAAAGGATTACTAAAATAGTGTATATTGCAAGGGCTCATTCACATGTATTGTAGACTCTAAAGGGGGCTGCAGTATGGAAAAGGTTGGGAAAGGCTGATGTAGATTAATGCGTAAGTAAGTTTAATATATTTCACGTAAGTTACCACTGTTTCAGGACTGTTTATGTTGCTAAAAAATTATACTTAGTATATTCTGAAGCGCTGACCTATGGTTTTTAAAGTATTAAAACAGATTGCATTCAAAGTTACCGATACGATGAGATGACAGCAGTTTTGTGCTATATACAGTTATGGTAATAAAAGCGGCTCAATATTCTATAGTTGTATTTGATTTCCATTGCCATGTTATAAAATGTATTGTGTATTTATTCCTGATGTGCTTTATTCAATTCTTATGTCCTGTTTCTTTCCTTGTAAGCCTATTCTACGTTGGCAACGAATCAGCACTCGGAAGTCCGATGCTTTAATGTTAACCATAACACTTATTGTGGATTGCCTTCACCGTACCAAAACGGCGGAAGAAAGGGCACTACAAAATTGGTGACCGTTTGATCCAAGACACAGTAAAATCTGGTCATTACGGAAGCATGACGTGGTGAGTAGGTAACAAGAAAGAAACATGCGGAGATGCATACATGAGAAGAAGATAAACCAAATGCGGATAAATCACTGGATTTTGGACAATATGAAAATAATGGAAGAAAATAGTGAGAAGAAAGACTTAGGCAAGGACTGGCAATACGTCTGCTGCATAAACAGAAAAGTATCATCTAAGGAAGGACGGAAAATAGTAGCTTCAATTATATGTGAAAATGTAAATGTTACTATCACTTTAAGTGTATTAATATGACATTTGAAAACTATGTACAAATGAGTTTCGCCGGAGAAATTTGGATTAGCGACCGCTGCCGAAATAAACAAAGAAGACATATAGCTTGCGAGAGCAGACATCACAGCAGAATAAAGAAGCCACAACAAAGGAAACACAGCCGAAACATACTGAAGAGGCAGCTATGTATGCTAACCCTTTGAATGACATCAAAAAGAATATAGCAGTTGAAACGAATTCTCAGTTGAACGAGCTAAAGTGTCTTCGTGAAGAGAATACTCGTTTTGAACGAGAGCTTCAAGACTGTTTAAACTCTCTAGATAATCAGAAAACAAAGTCTCAAGAGATGAAGCGAAGAATGAGTAACATATCTTTTCTCGCGAAAAGAATAGAAGAAAAGGACAAAGAAACAGTTGAAAAGCTGAAAACTATTAAAGCTCTGGAAGAACGGACTCAAGCTTGTGAGTGTTCCGCTCTTAATGATAAAGTGATAGAGCTGGAATCAAAATTAGCAAAAACAACAAATGCAAAACAATCTTTGATGGATCGAATCAGATCTTATGGGAAGCGTGTAGCGGATTATAAAATTATTATTGGTGCTAAAGACAGTGAACTTCGTGTGATTAGCGAAAAATTATGTGAACACCAGCGACTTTTGGAAGTCGAACATGCAGAACGCAATAAGCTAAAAATTAAAACTGAAATGTATACGGATAGAGTGAATAAGTTATTGTCGTCAGTGAATAATTATGAACAAAAGATTGAAACATTATATGCGGATAAAATCACACTGGAGAAAAGAAGTAAAGCTTTTGAAGAAGCTAACTACAATATGGCCTCGCTGCACAAGTGTGAGATTGAATCTTTGCAAACACGAATGAAGGATTTGGAATCTTTTGCGCAAGAGAAGGATGAAAATATTCAGACCCTTGAAAATAATTTAGAAGAACAGAGAAAACAGTTTGAAAAGAATTAGCAGCTTCAAGAAAATTTGCGTGCGGAAGTTGAGGAGTTACGAAAGATTCTACATGAAACGGAAAATATGATACATAAAGAAATGTCTGAGAAGGAAAAGGAGATAATTTCATTACAACAAGCACTGAAGGAAATGCTTTCTCAAAAATCAAAAGAAAAAGAAGAAAGGAATGCAGAGATGAATATGTATTCTGAAAAATTGAATCGTGCTGAAGTTGTTATACATGATAATTCTATTGCTATAAGGGAAAACGATGCTGAAATTGAGAAGCTGCAAGTACAGCTTAAAGCTTATGAGAAGAATGAAATGTACGTAAAGACTATAATGGAGAATTTGATAGTCTTCGAGGCGAGAATTATGATCTCAAAACGAAAAAAAGCAGCCTGAAAGAGGCTTTAGATTTGAAAAAAAAAAAAAAAAGGAAATGGTTTTGTTCAAGACAAATCGTGATCAGTTGTTGTCACAGTACCAAGTGAGTTTGAAACAAAAACAAGAGGAACTAGACCGAGAGAAGCGGGAAGTTCAGTCTCTTAGGGATATTCTCTCTAGGCGTACAAAAAAGAAAGTCGATGTTGAGACTTTGGAGGTAGAGAACTCCAAGCTACGAGAACTAAAATAGAATACTGCCAGAATTCGTTCACAACTGCAGTAGGAAACAGTTATCGGAGGCTTAAGAAAGAACCATCAAATCCTGATTATTTGTCGGAATCTGACAAGAATTATGACAAATATAACCAGCGATGGAAGCGAACTAAGATACTGCAAAAGAAAATAGTACTCGGAAAAAATGAACATGTGTCAAATAGTGTAAGAAGAATACGAAAGCTACGAAAAGGGTCACAGGATGAAGTCTTCGATTTTCTTCAGTTTAGAAGCAACAGTAAAGAAAGATCGGAGCATACTTCAAATAGTTGTGTGAATTACAAAACTAGGAAGAAGAACAAAACAAAGAAAGTGAAAGAAATGATCCTGAATGTGCATCGAAAGAATAGAAGAAAAGTATATGCAATTGTAAGAAGGATCCGTAAACTGAAGAAAAAGTTGAATAGCGATATTTAGGCCTGGAAATACAAAAGGAAACCGAACGCATGCAAACGGAAACTCGGAGAAGAGGAAAGAAGAAACGAAAGAAAATCAGGACTGTAAATGTGAGAGTATGGTTCAAGATGAAACAGAAGATTGGCCAACGGAAATTGAAGAAAGGAAAAGAAGGGATGAATTGGAAATTCCGAAAGAAAGAGTAGGGAATGAAGCCTAGTTCATGTAAATTTTGCTTCCACGTTCCTTGTTCCTATTATAGTTTATTGTGTTTTGTTCTGTGTTGTGATTTGAGTGTGCACGGTTATTAAGTGCCTTGCATTAGACAATCATAAAAAATATATACTGTATTTATTTATTTATTTATTATTTGAAGACGGGGCAAACTGTAATGGACCCGTTTGGTCTCCATCACAGCATAAGATTATTTTTCTGTTAATACGCCCTTATTGTTTATCTTTACCATTACCAAAAGTTTATTATTGTTAGTATTGCATTTCTGCTATTATTTTTGTTATTTCGTTGTGTATGTTAATGTTGGATTATAATTAATCTGTGCCACCGGTGTACTGGCGTTAATGGCCACAAAATTATAGCCAGTTGTATTATTTTTTTTTATCCAACATTTTCACCCTGAACATCTGGGTAACTGGCCCTCTTCTTCTCGCTGGAACTCTTCTCGATTTTGACTATTTCAACACCTGATTATGACTATACATCTTTTACCTGGATTCGACTAATTGTTCTTTCTATACTTTAACCCACATAAATAACAATTTATATTTAAATACATATTTCTTACTATATATAACAGGTAAAACGACTAGAAAATAGACCAAATTTGTTACAATTTCAGTACAAGTAATTCAATTTATTCATATTTTTAGCATACTAGGCTTAAAGCTGATGCTCCTTTATATAACACCGATAACGGTGAAGATGACAAGACAAGACAAAGTGTATATAATAATGTCGTTCAGAAGGAAAGAAACTTAAATATGTGGTACTAGATCCAAAACTCAGGAATCCATGAGGATTCCGTAACTGGATTATCTTCTCTCCTGTTTATTAATAACATCTTTCGCATCAGGAAGAATAAAATATCTTGCACACATAATTTGGATGCATGTACAAATATGATAGTGTACTCATATAATACATTATTGTGTTTGCCATGTTAAATTATTCATTTAGCTTTCTATTATGAAATGATCATCCCTGTGCTATATGCAAAAGTCAGTATAAAAGTAATATAAATGTGTATTGATCTCGTATATGTTTTGATGAAACATGGCGATATAAAGGATTAAATATGCATTAGAATACGATGACGTAACTAAAAATGTTAATTATGTGTATTGGTGGATGAGTCATCTAAAACAAGAATACTGTTATAACTTAGATGCTAATGTGAATAAGTTTGGAGATATGTATGAATGTATACACTATTATAATCTACTGGCATAACCGTGTTAACTGTAGCCGATATGATGATATGACAACAGTTTTGTGCTATATACAGTGACAGTAATAAAAGCGGCTCAATATTCTATAGTTGTCATGTTATAAAATGTATTGTGTATTTATTCCTGATGTGCTTTATTCAATTCTTATGTCCTGTTTCTTTCCTTGTAAGCCTGTCCTACGTTAGCAACGAATCATCACTCGGAAGTCCGATGCTTTAATATTAACCATAACACTTATAGGGCCTTATGCAGAGTCGTTCTGAAGCGTGATTAGTGCCATACTAAGGAGTTCGACTAACATATGTTTCCTGCAGTAGTCAGGCTTTTAGTATGTCGCTAATCAAAATTCAAAACGACTCTGCATAAGGCGGATAGTTTCTAACACACAACTTTCACTAATGTTTTGTCCACAATTCTCACTATCACAATACATGATTAATAATAATAATAAAAGGAAACCAAACACAATTGAAAACAATACACAATTCACCATATGTCCACGTATTTTCCATAATCTTTCTCTAGTAAAATTTTCAATAGCGTCGGCCTATATTTAAAGTCCCACACAAGATCTTGAAAACGTTCAATCAAGTTCCATATCATCGCAAAAGGCTGTCCATGCTTTATCTATAGATTGATAATAATTCTTCACGAACCTCGTATTTTGTTACAGCATTTATAGCTTTCCGTTCAAGAGATTCCGTATCCAAAACCAAGCAATCATGTGTCCATTGACTACCGTCTCCGAACCCGCAAGCGAAACAAATATATATATCGTCTGGTTTTCAGTATATTATACAGCCTTTACACAATCCAATGATGTTCATTCTACAATACACTCACATGGTAAGTTCAAAAATTTTTCCAACTCCCAATTCTGCACCGGGGAATTACTCACTGTTGATGAAGGTGCAGGGTGATATTCTTGTATTTCATGATCAGCCCACAATACATCAAGTGACGGGGAAACTTCTGTTTCCAGTGGCGGAGATTGCGGGCTCACAACTGCTTGGGATGTCCCCGATAAAGACGTCAATACATCCAAGTTGGCCGGAGTAACTTCTGTTTCCAGTGGCGGAGGTTGCGGGCTCACCACCGGTTGGAATAAAAACTCTGTTCCCGGTTTTAAGATACATCCAATTTAGACGTAGTAACTTCTGTTTCCAATGACGGAAATTGCGGGGTCACTTTCGGCAATGTTGAAAACTCTGTCCCCGGCAAAGATGACGACTCTGTGAAATCACTTTCACCTCTTGTACTAACATTCAAAGGTTTCGGTAAATCCATGTTTTAAAACCAATTTATAACTTCTTTTCACTTAAAAAAAAAAAAAAAAAAAAAAAAAAAAAAAAAAAAAAAAAAAAACGGGTATTTAATATGCTTTGTCTATCACGTGATATCCTATTCCACATCAACCGGATCTCCACAAATATATTACCTTCTTATACGTGTGTGATCTGCATATTTAATTTCTAAAGGCAATTTATATTCTGTTTGTCAAATTAGCATTTCTTAAACCTTCTCCAAGCGGAATTCATTCATTATACGTCACATTCTCTTTCCACATAAAACGTCCGTACGCTTCGTAATTCATAGCTGCATATATTATGCATTTTTCTTATGTGTGTCATTTACATATCACATTTATTGAAATAAAGAAAATGTTTCATTACGAAAAGACATGTATTTAATTCAAACTGCTGACCGCCCGTGAATATAACTACAACATATGATGAAATATATCATTAAGAACTGTCAAATGTAGAGAATCTCCACAGAATATGTAATTAAAAGCTATTAATCATTGTAGAGATTATCGCCAAACTGCCTCATTAATATGGGCGAAAAGGTTTCTCCATCCTACTCTGACGCTTACGAGAACCTTATATACTGTATGTATAGCGAGAACATCTTTCGACTCCAGTTCAATTTCGGACTAGGGAAGTTAAGTTTTGTCTCTTCTCTTTGTACTTACACTCTATGAGGGGATGAGGAATGAGGGTGAGTGTTACATATGATGAATGTGTAATAATCTTTTTAAGCAAACTTCCTCATAAGGAGCTAGCTAACGGCACATTTTTCGTATTACATTATATAGAAATTTTAATATGAAACAAATACTAGAATAATGTTGTAAAAGTGATCATGAAATGAGAATAACGATAAAAAAAAAAAATACGCCGACGTAGCTATGTGATTCACAGACAAGTTCATGCATCAGCATTTCTGTGTACATATATCGAGAATCACGTGATCATTTCGTGACTTTAAAGCGTTAATCACTCAGTCGCAAAATCTCTTATCTTAAACATGCAATCCATGCTTTTGGTTGAAGCATGTGATCGTTCCGATATCTTGAAAAGGAAACGTTACATGATACTGCAGTGTTTCTACATACGGATGTGGGAAGAGAAGGAAATAAATAACAGCACATGCACATCAATCTAAGTTCAGATCCTCTAACGGAGTTCCTTAAACTTTTTTTTTTAAGTGAGGACCACTGTCAGAATATTTTACGGATTACCTTATTCCTGTCCCATTCGAAAACGAATTTATCATTCTAAACAGGGGTAAAAATGGAATTGAAAAGGTAGGGGGACGCATGACGTCAAGACATCCCCCGTGCCTATCTTTGCCCATTGTAATTTTTTAGGAAGCAGAGGGACGCCATAGTTATATTTTGGAAGTGGGGTACGACGTCTCCCGCATTCCCCCTCACTTTTACCCCTGACTCTAAATAAATAAAAGTGTTGAGCATGTACCGTATACTTGAGTCATCCAGTTCCAAAACAGCACTTGTCCATTTACAGAATCTCAGAAAGCCGAGAAAACTTGTGGGATCGATGCATTTTACAGAACTGGAAGTATTTGAGTATGTTTTCACATGAACACACTGAAATATACCCAGCTCTACAAAACATGCAGATCCTACATTTTTCTAAGTTTTCTGGGATTTTCTGTAAATGGACATGAGTCGTTTTGGAACTGGACGACTCACTTCTACTTTTAAAATAGCAAATAAAATAGTATTTAAAATAGAAAACTTCAATTTATTTTATATTGGCATTAATAAAAGAAAATATATATATATATATATATATTACCGTAGTTACTTACAGGGTGCGACAGAAAAACAGAATATACGACGGCGAACCCGCACATATGACTGAGGTCGATAGACCAGCCGCAAAGCGCCACTATGGTTGGCGCGAAGCGTATAAAGAATAAACCCTGCTTTTCCTTGATTTTGAGCACTTTTTCTTGATTTCCTTGATTTTGAGCATCTCTGACCCTAATATAACATAAATTTCCTGTTTGTAACCCCTCAAGGAGCCAACACGACCTACTCTATCTACTAATTTATAAAACTCAGTTTTTTCTCTTTTAGTAATGGGCAGGGCCGGCGAGAGGGGAGGGCAGGAGGAGCCAGAGCCCTGGGGCCCGGCGGCCGAGGATAAAGAATTACTAAATGTTGTATATTTTTACTCAGTTCGCTTCCAATCAGTGCGCTCTTTGTGTAACAATTTTTGTGTACTGTAGTCTTGCAAAGAAATGACAGGTGACCAGATCCAAGAACAAGCAGCTGCACTAGTCCAGCGATACCCAAAAGATTTAGGAGATGATCTTTCTGATGAACTGCATAGCCTAAAATTGATATATTCGTCTAATTTTGGTGAGAAAACGCTTTCACCATGGGATCTCCTAAATAACATCAAAACTTTGAATCTAGAAACTTTATTCCCAAATCTGACAGTGGCCCTTCGTATATTCGCCACAATCCCTGCTACCGTTGCTAGTGCAGAGCGCTCTTTCTCTCTGTTAAAAAGAGTAAAAAATGTTTTATGCTCTACAATGTGTCAAGACAGATTATCAAGCTTAGGCTTGTTGGCAGTGGAGACAGAACTTATCAAGTGTACCAAACTGGATGCTATCATTGATGAATTCGCCATGAAAAAAAGCCAGAAAGGGAATTTTGTTGTAACTATACGTAGAAAAGGATACATTGTAAATGTAACAGTTCTCTAGTAGTAATACATATAATAAATTTCTCCTACAGACAATTACTATTAATATCAGATTATTAATCACTATAGTTAATTTGAGCAATATTTCATTGAAGTAACTAAATTAGGCTTAATGCCTCATGTCTCTAGTTAAGAAAGACTAATTGCATAGCTTACTTCTATATAATTATTTATAGCAACAATTTGTGCAAAGATATGCATAGTACAGGGTAGGTCGGATGGTTGAGAACATTTACTTTCTCAACTTTTATTAACAATTTAATACTTTCTTTTTGTATTTCCTTCACAAATTTGTTTTGTACATTTGATTGAGCATTAGGGGAGAACTTTTGCTATTACAAATAGATCAGTTACTTTTTTTTCTCTATATATATTGATATCATTGTATTTAAATATATATATTTTTTATTCATTTTAGTTTTTTAGCCTTCAAAATTCTTAGAACTAACAATATAAGGTCTAATCAAAATCATAAATAGTGAATTAATGAAGTTTTTTTTTCAGCGAACAGTGAACATAGGTTAGGTTTAGAGTTCTTATTATTCACTTATTTGGAGATATAGCAATACTGTTTAACATGTAAATTAAACGCATTAATGGTCTAATAAAGAGTTCAAAATGTCTTAATGTTCATTTTAGTTTATTTCCATCCAAAGTGGTAAGTACGTAAAAAGTTATAAGGAAACATGTAAGGGGCCCGGGATTGCTCATGCTCAGCCCCGGGGCCTGCGACCGCTCTCGCCGGCCCTGGTAATGGGGTTACTACAATTCTTACAACTAAGATAATTGTAATCCCTAACCATTCTTAATCTTCTAACCTTTCTAAATTAGCACTCAACAAATGCCTGGCTTGATACTAGAAACTTATGAAAAAATTGAACAAATTTCTAGTTAATCATGATTACAGAGTCGCCTATCTCAATTTCCTTTTTCTTGGTATCAACAAATTTACTGAAATTGAAAGTTACTGGCAAAAGAAAATTAATAATCAGATTCACGCAAAAGAAAAATAATAATCAGACAGGGTATATATAGCTCACACCTAATCTGATTTGTTATTCAATTAGCTGAAATGTCCGTTCTTCGCACGGGGAGAATGTTAATGGAAAGTATTTTAATCCCTCCCCCTCTTTAGATTAGCATTTCAATAAAATTAAATGATGAAAATCCCTAAGATAATTAGGGTTGCCAATTCGGAAAAATAAAAAGCCCGGCACCCCTCGAAATTCCCTATGATATAAGTCTAAATGTGAACTATCTCTGTTTGGACCCATCCATGGAAAGGAAATGTACTATCATGAACAAAAGTGAATTAGCACCTGTATTCTGCATATTCTTAGTACATTCACTAATAAGCTTAATAGATACACTGTGCTATAAATGAGAAGCTGAAATCGGCATTGATCATTTTATTGTATTTAGCAGTACGTACTGCCACCTCTTTAAAATTATCGAAACCGCCACCATTTACCGGGACCGCCCTGGGGAGCAGACAAGTTGACCGAGAGTTACGAAATTTTGGTCACGGATATCTTGGTCCAGGCCCCAGATCAAGGCGAAATGTTCTTGTCAAAATTCGAACCAGGGGTTTCAGGGTGGTGTTTACCGGGTCATGTAAACGAAGTAGAAAATAATTAGTGTCGAATTCATAGTTTTCGCGGTCGCTATCAATGGTGAAACTCCCATCGCATTAACTTCCAAATTTACCCCATTTGGCTGCGGACCGAAGGTCACCGGGTGGGGTCGCGGTCGCTGAGGTCAATGGTGATACTTCCATTAGCGATGACTTTCAAATTCAGCTACCATTGTATTGGGCCGGGTGACAGCGGGGGAGAGGGAATCCGAGACATGTAAAAAAAAAAAAAAAAAAAAAAAACACAAAATGACCGATATTAGAGTCAAATCCACAGTTTTCGCTGTTGCTGAAATAAATGGTAATACTCCCACAGGCGTTGAAATCCAAATAGAGTCCCCATGCGAAGAATGGGTATATTCAGCTAGTTTTTAATAAGGAGATTATGTACAGAGTTTCATCTTCCTAATTTAACGACATGGTAACACTATTTTTTCACATAAATTACGCCCCCACTCCCTTAGAACATTCATTTTAATCAAATTGACATAAAAACTCAGTTCGAAGTAGGTAATAATTATTACATTCATTTCAAATTGGCCACTCGCTTTCGATTATCCACAGTAGGACATCAGTTTAATCTTATATACAAGATGATCAAAGAAGTTCTTGCTGTTCTAGAGCAGTGATAAACAAAGAGTAATACAGTAGATGATATGCATCTTTAGGTTTCGAAGTAATCTACATCAGCATCCAACACCTTTCACTAACATTCCTTCACTTACACAATACCCTGATCATAAAACTCAGCTTTCCTGGATGGAAAGAAGTTCGTGAGTGTGTTCCGCAGGTCTCATTTGCGAAGGATCTTCCACGGAGGTAGTTGTCGAGCGAATGACACAGGTAGAAATATGTTGACGCAAGGTCCGGTGAATATGGTGCATGACAGTGTCTCCCAGACAAGTTTGCTAAAGGGTCTCCCAGGTTCTCTTTGCAACTGTGACTTGGCATTTTCATGCTGGAACAGCACATCCTTGGATTTACCAATGCCGGCTCCTTCTGCAGCAATATACGGTGCATACTTTGCAACTGCTTGGAATAGAGGATAGCAGTAGTGGTCTGACCAGTTCCAAGGAGCTCGTAATGCAGCACTTGCCCACAATTCCACCATACAGAGAGGATAATCTTTCGTGGGTGCAGAGGTGGTCTTGAGGTATCACGAACAAAGTCACGTGGCGATAATCAATGTCTGGTACGCTTGCAAGTGTCATAGAGGACACATTTTTCGTTACCAGTGAGCAAGCGATCAAAGATGGGTGTATTCAGGTGCCGAGTGAGCAAGGACAAACAGCCTGTCACTCGTCATTCCTTGTTGGCTGCCAACAATATGTGAGGTACTCACTTGCATAACTTTTATGACTTCCCTATCCCATGCAGGCGCAGTCTATTTCAGCGGAAACATGGAACCTTTTCTGCAAGTTATTCACACGTTAGACCACTGCCCTCCTCGATGGCTGCTTTCAGGGCCTCGTCATCCGACACGTGTGGTCGTCCATTGCGAGGTTTATCCGAAATGCTCATATCTCCGGCACAGAATTTCTGGAACCAAGGCCTGGTGGTGTGTTAGTTCACAGTATTCTCCCCTAATGCCTGGCATATGTTGTGACTTGATATGGCAGCTGACAGGTCCAATTTAAAGTCATACAACAAACACACGCGAACAAGCTGCTTCGATATCTCTATTTCTCTTCGACACTGGACGAGCTATGACTACTATGTGCGCACATGCCTATATTTCTGAAGATCGATGGTCAGATTAACTCCCGAACGTCTCGTAGGCACATGCGTTATTTCGTTTCCCCTCTGTGAATGCATAATTAATGGGACGTCAAAAATGGCAAGAATTTCTTTGGTTACCTTGTATTCGATTATCTCCACTGCTTACTATGATTCAACTCAAGTCGTGTTGGATGTTGAAGAGCAAGGGAGTAATTTTAGTGTTTTTTTTAGTTCAGAAAATTTCAAGCAGTGTTGGGTAAGTTACTTGTAAAAATGTAATGCGTTACAAGTTACTTTACTTTCTCTTAAAATGTAACGCGTTAGTAACGCGTTACTTGCCCCAAAAAAGTAACTGTTACTTTACTTCGAAAGTAACGCGTTACTAACGCGTTACTTTTATGTCCGAAACTTTAAATATGTGAAAAAAATTATTACTTGAATTTTCCGTACTACTATTACTAACGCTGCTATTATTATTATTATTATTATTATTATTATTATTATTATTATTATTATTATTATTATTATTATTATTATTATTATTATTATTATTATTATTGCACTTCTGAATCGCTTTATGTAAATGCAAGGACAAATTTTTACTTGTTATATGAACATTTTCATACAATGTAACATTGATAAAATGCCATACTGCGTTACTCGTAGGAATGGGTACGAGCGAGTTTTCTTTGAAACTCGATTCGACTAGAAACATACATCTTTGAGCTTGACCCGAGAACTTGGCTCGAAAAATTTCCTCCAACTCGACTCGAATTGGGATCGAGTTTCGAGTTGAGTCGAGCCAAATCCGGTGTATAGTTTCGAGTACTCTCTTCAAGTATATTACATAGACAATATAATTTTTATCAATGACACTACTACTACTACAACTTTTTATTATTATTATTATTATTATTATTATTATTATTATTATTATTATTATTATTATTATTATTATTATTATTATTATTATTATTATTATTATTATTATTATAACAACACCGTATATAAACATGAAAGATAGGCGGTTTGTATTTGAATACTAAAAACTAGTTGATTGCCAACCTCGCTAGTCGTGAAGTCTAGGAGTCAAGGACATTGTTCACGACATTCTGAATTTGGGTCTAGGTTGAGTATTCGAGCTCGAGCCAAACACTGTTAAAAATTATGGGCACTGGCCAAATATCTTCAAAACTGCTCGGCCCGGGCTTAGAATTGTCAACGCCTCGAGCAGCTCAACTCACAGCTCAATCACTATCGACCCGAACCGAGAAGTGAGCCGAGGCAACAGCTCACCCAACCAACTCGGCTCAGTTGAGCCAAACCGAGCAGATGGCTCATCCCAACCAAGCCAGTTCGAGTCGATGGTTCACCCCAAGCGAGCCGGCTCGAGCTATTTTCTCAGTTGAGCCGAGCGGAGCTGAGCTTGTTATAAAAAAATCTCTTGTGGTCTCGCTATCGAGACGAGAGGAGATGCGAACAGTGTCCCCTCTCGTGATCAACACTAAAAGTATTCCTTATTACTGCTTAGCTTACATTTCTTATGGTTTTCGCTTTCCAGTGTAATCAGGCTAATCAGGCCATGATTTCAAGACGAGTTAAAATGAGCGAGCCATTTAACAAACTCGACTGGACTCGAAACTCGACGCGATAAACTGAATCGGCTTGGAACTCGACTCGAGAATATTACCTTTGACTTGACTCGAAACTCGACTTGAATTCGAGTCGAACCGAGTTTTATCTTGACTTGTGCTCATCCTTATGCGTTAGAGAAAATGTTGCGTATTATTACACTGCTAAACTAATTATATAATAATAACAATGTTGTTATGTAAAATACAGAATATAGAGAAACATAACACTACAACCAATAAAATGAGAACACATGAACTGGGGGTGAATCAAAACTTGCCAGTAGTTCTAAAATTGATACATGCTTTTTAAAGATAGTTTCAAACTCTATAATCAACGGGACTCTAGGATAAGCAAACTGGTCTGAAAGAACTCCAATATTACATACCATCAGCAAACTATTTTCTAGTAATAAAGTAGGCCTGCTCATCACAACAGTTTATTCATATTAATCCCTTACTATAAATCGTTAATTATGGCACCCTAGTTGTTGATATTTTCCACCAGGGGACTTCAGACATTTTACTTTTAAATTGTGTCCACCATCATCCTCAGCTCTTAAGAAGAAAGTATTCTTTCAAATGTTCGAACGGTAAAATATTTTCGTCCTCCATCTTCATAAAAACAACAACAATCAAAGTAAAATAGACTACTGGTATCATTGCACTCCTAGTTCACTCACTGAATGCATTGACTTGGAGCTGTCAAAATCTACGACAAAATGTTCCAGGTGCTTGCAATCAGTACACGTGATTTCCCTGAGGCTGTCCTCATCTTCCAAAAACAGCAAGTGGCACTACGAACTTATCTGTTTCTCTGTGTGTCGATGACTGTCGGACACTGACATACGTCGTTCATACTCGATTGTTTCATTCTGAGAAATTCACTTACAGGAAAAAAACATTTGTTCCCGAAAAAAAAATACATATATTGTAGTTACTTATCCGAAATGTAACCCCAAAAAATGTAACGCAAACTAGGTTCGTTACTTAAAAATTTGTAACGCGTTACCGTTACAGTTACTTTGGAAAAAATGTAACGCGTTACTAGAAAACGTTACGTAAAAAGTAACGCGTTACAAGTAACGCGTTACTTGCGTTACGTTACTTCCCAAGACTGATTTCAAGTATTGTAAATATAAAACACTCCTATACATGACGAAAAATATCTACTGTATATATTGAAGAGCTAGGTTTATATGTTTGTCTCCAATCCTTTCGACAGTGAGATCTCAAATCCACAAGTGCTAGAAACGTGCAGTTTCTTGTGGTCGATTCCAAATTTTGTGTAGAAATTGAATATTTAAAAAACGTGACCCTTATTTGTTTATTACATTTTTTAGGGTACCCTGGAGGTGTTGATTCTCTTTAAAATCCAACACAACATAGTTGTATACAGAGGTTGTATATCTCTCAAGTGTTTGTTTCATGGTCAAATAATGAAAAACGAAGGATAACCATTTCTCCAGGCTAAGATGAATCTTTATTCTTTGGAGTGTTTTGTCCAATAAACTCCATATATCACTGACTACACCATATATAACCATATATCACCAATAAACACCATATATCAATTTTCAAATACAAAAGGTGTGAATGGTAAAACATACATAATATACAAAAATGAGTATAAAGATTTTACATTTCATCCACGTACGTGTGAGGTACACTCAGTTACAAAGACTGAACTATTCAAGTGATTTACTTCTATTAGATTTTTTATCAATTCAGGACATGAAGTAGGGCTAATACATACCCGACTAGTGCTCTCAAACGGGTCGGGTCAACTCGGGTCAGTTCGGGTCGGGTTGTCGGGTCAGGCTACTCGGGTCGGGTCAGTCGGGTCCGCTCGGGTCGGGTCAGTTCACTTTGGTCAACTGAGTTTAAGTTGAGCTTAAACTCGGCTGGAGTCCAAAGCTGCTGTTTTTCACTAGCTGCCTAATTAAAAATAGCAATTTTCAATTGACTTTATAGAAACCATAAATCTATTTTGAACACTTGCAGCTAGTGTTCTTATGGTAAATGCTTATTTTCGTACTTGTGTGTACGTTTCCTCAACCCTTATCATTGTAGTTAAACGATTTCCTTTTGTCTCCGCCAAGAGACTCTTGCTACTGCCTTCCAAGAAGACCCCCTGCCGTCCGAGCAGGTGAGAACACTGACCTTGAATAAAAATTTCGTCACACAGAACTAAAGCAAGAAAAAAATAAATTTCTCCCACGTCGGACATTGGTATCAGTTATGAAAAGAAATAACCAAACCTCAAAAGCGCCAAATATTCATTAAGATGCATATACAAATCCCCCGCTTGATTTAGCTAGTGGTTAACGTGTAAGACTTCGGTACACGTGGTCCTTGTTTAATTCCCAATGGGAGTGCATTTTGGCGTTCACCCAGTGTCGTGACCATAGTGCTCTCAAACGGGTCGGGTCAGCTCGGGTCGGGTTAATCGGGTCAGCTCGGGTCGGGTTGTCGGGTCGGGTTAATCGGGTCAGCTTGGGTCGGGTTAGGTCAATCGGATCGGATCACGGGTCGGGTCAGTCAATTCGGGTCACGGGTCGGGTCGGGTTGGTCTTCAACCGACCTTCCATTTGAGAGACCCTTCTCATTTAGCATTTGCATTTCTTGCTCCACGAATTAATTGCTTTGAGTTGATTATGAGTTTAACGTTCCTTTTCAGCAGCGAGGCTATATGAGACGGGACCTACTGATTAAAGTGGAATCCGAACCACATGAGCTCCTGCCGGGAATCGAATCTGGATCTCTAATTGTTTTGAGATTGGCATTTCCTAAACACTTCCGTGAAACGTGACAGCGTCATGTAAACCCAACCACAAAAGCATCTCCCCCTAAGTGCTCTAATTCCATTAATTGGGGTCCACGTAATTTGCAGTTGTGAGAACACCTGGACAGATGCAACCCAAGTTACACGTAACTTTTCTCGGCACTGACAGCAGTTGGTAGCACTGAGTCAAATCTTTATACAAGTAAAATTGTGAGTATATGACGCACGAAACATTTCTCCAGTCTGAGATGAATCGATCTGGTTCAGAGCGCGTTGTACAATGAACACCATATATTAGTCTCAATATTGCTGTGTAGGTAATGTATTACTTCTTTATATACTGTATATTCAAAGAAATAAAAACACTGATCACACATGAATCAGAAAATGCTTGAAAGTAGACAAAAATATCAAATCTAGAACAACTGCTGGAAATAAGTTCGTAAATCATTGTCTCCATTGACATACCTTCTTCAGTTCTCCTTATTCCAACATATTTTTCTTCTAGGGAAGAGAAGATCTTGCTTTTTACATTCAGTATGCACTGAAATTGAAACATTTGAAAAAGTTTCAGCCTGGTCGGGATTTGAACCCGGGTCTACCGAATAGAGCTTCAATGCGCTACTAATTCACCTACCGCGGCACTTCATCTTCCACACAAACTAATACCTAGTTAAAATCGTTTCATGGAAACATATACACAAGGTACTAATGCTGATGTGCGTGTTACAATGACTCGAAATTTCCTTGTTTAACTCAAAAACAAGTTATATAGACGTTCCTCAATGAGGAAAATATCACGAAACGTTCTTCAAGTTGAGGCTACGTGATCGGTTTCAGGGATGGTCCCGATTTACATTACAATTCTTCATTACTATAACTTCTAATTTCCAAAGAAGAAAAGACGACAGAAATTATGTTCAAATTCTTTGAATTGTATGAACACGTGTAGAAATAGACGTATCTATGTTTATGTTCCATAACCACTAGTTTATTTTCTTACATTCATATGAGGAATTTGTGGCAAATTGAGCGATGGTACTAGCCGAGTGATCTCGGGCGTTCGGCTTCTGATCATGGAGCACAATCCACTGGGGGTTCGAATTCCTCTGAAGAATTTAAACTGTCCTCGGTATTTCTGTGTTCGTGTTCCTGTAGTATTTGGAATACGTCGAAAGGACATGAGGTGCCAATGGTGAACAGTACCCCGGTTGGGGCGGTTTTTTTAAAAAAAATGTGAAAGCAGGAAACTCCTATTGTAGCTACATAGGTTCAAATCCCGTAGTGGCAATTTTTTTTCTATATGGGAAGGTAATGTTTATGTAATTGGTATTGTAATTCTGATATTCCCTTATTATTATTATTATTATTATTATTATTATTATTATTATTATTATTATTATTATTATTATTATCGCTTCTCGGCCTGTGGCCCCGTGGTCGCTCATTTTCTTTAAGGTCTTCCTTTCTTTTCTGGCCAATTTCCATCTATGAGTGACTGTCCCTGCCTCCTCGTGGTTGGGCTGGTACCACTGTGGGCAGTAAATCGGCCTTTCAACCTTTATGGTGGGAAGTTTGTCGCAGAAGGGCTCCCAGTGGCTAAAAGGGAACTACTATCTTTTCTCTATATACACCTCACTTGGTGGGCTGGGTCGTGTGGTCTTCTTTTTTAGATCCTAATGCAGGTCGAGAAGCGAATTTTTGTGAATATTGTGTAACTTTGTGTAATTTTGTTCATTTTGTTTAATTTGTTTAATCTCTTTTAGTTCTCACATTAGGGCCAGGAATGTGTAGAATTGTCTTGTGTATATGTATGTGATTATATAACCTATTCAATAGACAATATATTATTGCTCCTACTGGCGAGAATTGTCCTTTTTGTAGTCAGCCCATTTATGGTAGACAAAAATCCATCAAATGTAATACTTGCTTAATAAAGTGTCATTTTGCATGCGTTGAATCATATTCGAAAATGGACAGTAGTTCCATCCAGCTATCTGAATTTTTATGTAATAATTGTATACAGGGCGAAAGGGTTTCTGAAATATCTCATAAAGAGGGTAACTTTAGTGATTTTGAAAAGTCAAATCTTGAATATTCTCTGGAGAAAATCTTTGAAAATAAACTGAATGATCTGAAGAGAATATTTCTAAGGGAATTTGAAAGTTTGAAAGAGGAAATAGTGCAATTAAGGTCTCAAAATGAAAAACTTAATGAATTACTTGTGAATAAATCCTGTAACGGTTTGAAGAAGGTATCAGTTGAACCTTCTCGTAAAAATCCTAAGGTTGTAGATATAAGCCATCCTGATCATTTCCCTGAATTAACTAGAAATGAGAATATACAATTTGCAGACTCTAATCAGGAAGAAGTTGAGTTTGATGCGAGCAAAGATCAATGGGTTCAAGTTATTTCATGTAGTAAAAGGAGATTAGAGAACAAAAGACCAAGAGAGACAGATAATAGAGGGAATTTTGGTACCGGCTTACATAAAAATCAACGTAAGTTGACTCTGGTAGTGGTTCTGATAAAATTGATTTGGTTGCTAAAAGTAGAAAAAGGGCATTATTCGTTACTAGATTTGATCCATCAGTAAAAGAAAGTGATGTTGAGTCTATTGTGAGTGATAGAAATGTAACCTATATCAAATGTACTAGATTAAAAACTAAGTACGATACTTATGCCTCTTTTCATATTGAAGTGTTTGAATCTGACTTTGGGATTATTAATGATTCCATGATTTGGCCCAGTGGCATATTAATTGGTCCATTTTATGGCAAACTTTTAACAACTAATTCTGAAAATGTAATTAATAATGTTAATATCAACAACTAGTTCAATATGGAAGTCCATATTTTGTATCAAAATGTTCGAGGACTTAGAACAAAAAGTAATCTACTCTTCTCTTCTGTTGCTGACTGTTCTTTTGATATTATTGCTGTAACTGAGTCATGGTTTAATTATAAACAGCATACTTATGACTATTTTCCTGAAACTTATAAATGTTTTTGCTCCGATAGGAATTATACTACTGATCAGTGTAGCAAAGGTGGGGGTGTTTTGCTAGCAGTTAAAACTAATATAAATTGTCAAAGGAGATTTGACTTGGAATCTGAAATTGAGTGTTTTTGGATTGAGATTGATACGTCTAATGGAAAAAAAAATATTAGTGGCATGCTGTTATTTTCATCCAACTTATTCAGTTACATGTTTTACGAATTATCTTAATTATATTGTTTCCAAAGTGAACTTTTTGAACTATGAAGTAGTGATTATTGGTGATTTTAATATATCCAAAGTTGACTGGACGAATAGAAATCTATCAAATGGAAATATATCAAATAGAAATATATAAACTATTATTCTAAAACCGAGGCTAAAATTCTATTTAATTTTTTAGATGATATGAATTTGAACGTTGTTTCAGGGACATCTGGTCTTGATTTAATTTTGTATAACACTTATGTTCAATCTAATAATTCAGTTGTATCTTTGGTTCCGCCTGATCAGTATCATGATCCGATTGAGATTACTGTTAAATTATTATCTCTAATACGGGAAATACCAAGAGATAGCTTTTTGTTATATCCAAAGGGTGATTATCTTTCTTTATATAAAGAAATCGAAGGGTTTGCCTGGGCCAATATTTTGTTGAATACAGACATTGATCTTGTTGCTCAAAATATTAATGATGTTATATTGAATGCAATTACGAATAATGTTCCTTTAGTAACCAAATCAATTTCTAAATACTCGAGATGGTATTCTCGTAATTTAATTTACTTGCTTAAAAAAAAGAAATTTACTTGCTTAATTTACTTGCTCATAAGAAGTGTAAAAGAACCCAATGTTTTCAAGAGTATAATGTATTCTCTAAATTTCGTTCTGATTTTAAGAAGCAACTTACTATAGATAAAATAAATACTATAATAAGATTGAGAATAGTTTAAAAAATAATCCTAAAAGATTTTGGAAGTGTAGAAATAATAAAATAAATGCTAAAGATGGGCATAAGGCAATATTAGTTGACGACGAATTTCTCTCTGATCCTCAACTGATATCTGAAGCTATGGCCAAACAATTTGCAGCTGTTTATCATAAAGATGATATTAATGTGAATGATGATAATGTTACTTTTATGGCCAGTCAATTTTGTAGTGATCAAATATTCTTTTCTACTAAAGAAGTAATTGATGTTATTAAATCTTTAAATGTTAAAGCTTCTGTAGGTCTTGATCTAATTCCGATTTTTATAATTAAAGGTATATCTGAAATAATTGCACCAATTTTGACATCATTGTTTAATTGGAGTTTAGCATCTCATTCCTATCCTAATGTATGGAAAACTGTTGTTGTAACTCCAATTCCGAAAACTGATGGAAGGTTCGTAAATGATTATAGACCTATTTCTATTCTTGATGTAATACCAAAAATTTTTGATCAACTTATTTACAATTATCTTTATAGTTCCATTGAACATTCTATTATACCTAAACAGTATGGTTTTCTGAAGGGTAAATCAACTGAACTTAATTTGAATAAATTTTTGACTTTGGTTTCTCCGGTTGTGCATAATCGTGGCCAAGTTGATACTATCTATTTTGACTTTGTCAAAGCCATTGATAAAATATCTCATCATATACTTCTTAACAAACTTCATTTCTTTGAAATTCCTAAATCCTTGATACATTGCTTCGCTTCCTACTTGTTTGATCGTAAATTTGTAGTTAGATATATGGGTTGTAAGTCATCTGTGTACAAGATTTCTTCGGGTGTTCCTCAAGGATCCAACTTGGGTCCATTATTATTTTTAATATATGTGAATGATATCGGTAACTATTTGAAATGTCCTTTTTTACTGGACGCTGATGATCTGAAGATATTTTCTGAAATAACAAGTAATCAGGATCACCTTAAATTACAGGCCGATATTACGTCAGTCTATCAATGGTCTGTACAAAATGTACTTCCCTTGAACATGAATAAAATTAAAAGTTTAGCGTTCTCCAGGAAAACGAATAGATCGTATTTTTCATATTCAATAAATCAGCATAGAATTCAACCTGTTTCAATTAACAAAGACTTAGGTGTTATGATGGATTCTAAATTACTATTTGACCATCATGTTTCTACCATGGTTTCCAATGCTAGAAGGAATCTGGGACTCATCAAGTGGGTTGCTAGAGATTTTAAAGACATTACAACATGCAAAATCTTATATTGTGCATATGTTCGATCCCACTTGGAATTCGCTTGTTTAATCTGGAACCGTAATCTCACTAGTATTACTCAAGTTCTGGAGTCAGTCCAGATTTCCTTTTTGGCTTGGTTAAAATATAAATTTAAATTATACGATCTGACTAATAGGGAGATTCTTGCTAAATTGGATTTACTTGTTCTTGAAGTTCGACGTAATTTAAAGCAAATTAAATTTATTCATGATATAATACATGCTAGACTGGACTTAATTGAATATTTGTATATTAAAGTTCCCCTGTATAAATCTAGGGTTTACCGTTCAATATTGTGTAATAGTAAATTAGTTGGTTCTCCTTTATTTATTTGCGTTGACAACATAAATAAAAAGTCACTTAAAATTGATTTCTTTGATTCGAATTTTACAGTGCTTAGAAGACAGTTTTTGGATTGTTATATTTAATTAATATTCAAAAATGCAACCCTTGTTTGTATATTGTCTATTGAATCTTCATCTTCTTCCTTTTACCTATATGGTTTGTATTTGTCCATGTGTTTATTTTTTTACTAATATTTTTCTAATTTGTTTTTCTTTATGATCAACATATGTAAATTATTAATAATACATCCTGCTTAATTGAATATTTACTGAATTTAGGATATGTTTGTAATTTTATTTTATAGTTTAGTTTGTATTCAACTGGTGTTAATTTTTTTTATTTACTATTTTCTATATTTGGTTGTGATGACTTCATGTATTTTAATTTCTCTTTATTTTGCTTGTATTTTTCTTGTAACATTTTATTGTATATAATTGTATATATGACCATTATGGCTTTGGCTGTGGTCTCAATCATTTATAATAAATAAAAAAATAAATTATTATTATTATTATTATTATTATTATTATTATTATTATTATTATTATTATTATTATTATTATTATTATTATTATTATTATTATTATTATTACCACAGAAGGAAAGAAAAAGTCACATAGTCAAAGCTATTCATAGGAATAGATAAGATATACAGTATGTCAGATGTTTCTTAGGTTTACACATGAACGCAATAATATTATTACGTTTATGGATTTACGAATAGAATTATCATTTTATGACAACAAGAAATGGAATATAAATACAGTGAAACCTCTACTAACGGACACCTCTATAAAGCGGACACCTCCCTTAAAGGACATATTTTGTATTCCCCAAACACTGGACTAGGAAAAAGCATATTGACAAACCTCTCTAAAGCGGACACTCTCTAGTACGGACACGGACAGTCTTTTCTGTCTTTTATAGGTATTATTTACCTCCGTATTACGGACACTTTCTCTAGAAATAAGTTGAAAACTGTAGTAAAAATGCATTTTTAGTAATTCACACATGTATCACCAAGGAAGCATTGTGACAACATTTTGCCCCCTCAACTGTCTGCTCAGCAACCCAGACGAAGCGTCTCTGTTTAACAACATCTTATGTCCTTTGCTTGCATCCCACTCACACCCAAGCTGTTTTAGACACAAAAGTGATTGACAGCTGCCCGCCGTTAGGGATGACACATTATGCTACTGTCTCGTTGGAGTCTCTAAGTAACCAGAATACAAGTTTAGTACTTTTTGCCCTCAGGTATGTATATTGTCTCAAAAAGAACACTTCAGGACTCCAATCATCCCACAAATTAAAGCGCCATACTGAAAACGAAAGAAGTACTGATAAGTGTAAAGTGCAGAGAACTATAATATGTTATTTCCATGTTGTGCCTCGAACATAGAGTATTGGATGACAGAGAATAATGCATGTAATATTCGTAAATACGTGATTCATGCAATTTTTTTAATTGTATATTATTTTGCTCACTAATTTACATAAAAAAATACTGAAACCTCTTGAAGGCGGACACCTCTCTATAGCGGACAATTTTTGATTCCCCGCGGCTGTCCGCTTTAGAGAGGTTTCACTGTATTTGTTAGCTGATAACAGTAATGCATTTTGTTTCGCTCTTCTTCTAGGTAGAAAGGTGAGGTGACATCTTAAATAGGATCATTCTTGTGACTAGAGTTGTTAGTTCGATCACTATTTGCAATTTGTGCACAAGTAGGAACAATTCCTAGGAACTTATTTTTGGCCCATACTACAGCAGTAAGGACGTGTTTAGCCCTTCGCAGGACTGGGCCGCCCGGATACCCGGAAATTTCCGGGTGGGCTCTGCCCTCCTTAAAATCACTTCAGATATTAGTCGATTAGTTATAACTAATTCAAAACTCCGTTGTCGTTCATAGTAACCAATGGTGTAACTAACGGGTCCGCAGTGCTAGCGAAGGAGGAGGACACTAGGGAAAGGGGCCCCTGCCCAATCCGTTGCATTGTTTGTTGAAAAATCAATATGACCATAAAAAGTCTAAAAAATACATGTAAGTTATTAACTCGAAAATGTAATATCGCTCATAATTTATATATTGAATAATGTGATGTGCAATCGATAACATATAAAGATGATGGAGCTGATTCTTCTACGGTAAGGAAATCGTGTTAGACATGGAGTTGTTGAACGCGAGTGGTGACGATAAATAATGGTCTCCTGAGCACATCAGTGATGTCAGAAATGGGCTCGAACCCCCAGAAATCGGGTCCGGAAGTTTCGAGCTTGAGTCCTTTCTATTCACAAAAAAAAAAAAAAAATGTTCTTGGATGTGGGAGGTGGCAATGGAAAGTTCGTGGTCCCCTGAGCATTAGAAAGGTAATTCACGCCAGTAGGCAGAGGAAAGAAAAGATTACGAAATCAGGAAACACTACTGGCAAGGGAAATTTGGTTACCATGCTGTCTAAAACTAGTATGAATAATATCATTGAAGTTATACGACGAATAATGCAGAAGGAAATAGTAAAAGAGTTTGGAGATAAGAAATTCAGTATACAAATAGACAGAACTCAGGACTGCTCTGTGATTGAACAAGTTGTTATTGACTTGTGGTATCTTGTAAATGATAACGTTTTTGAAAGATTGATTGCAGTTAAACCAATAGATGACGCGAGTGGTGTAGGCCTTCATACCTTTAGCAAAAAGTTGTTTTCAGGAGTTAGGTTTGACAACGAAACAAGTAGCAGGTGAATCATTTGAAGGTTCTTCCAATATGAGAAGTGAATTTTCAGGTTACAGAGCTATATTCGAAATGAATCGCCGCAGAGCGTATACATTTGGTGTTATTCTCACATTCTAAATTTGTGTATTACTAACGAATGTGAGAGTGTTGTAGAAGTGATTTTTTTGGCAATCTGCAACAGTCGGCTACTTTCGTAAATGAATCTTACAAGCGAATGAACATGTGGAAACCATTCATCGCTAGTAACCACGTGGGACATGATAAAGTGAAAAAACTTCACAAAATGGGTGGAATTCGGTGGTGGTCGAAGAGTCGAGGTGTAGAGAGATTATTTGGTTATAAAGATAATCCAGAGAGTGGGGTGCATGTTGAATTAATTATTTTGCGTGCAATTGTAAATTCTGGAAAATTTGATGCACAATTAGTGGCAGTGGCTTCAGTATTGATCTCATATTGGTTGAAATTCGAGGCTGTGGTGTTTGATATTTTCTTTGTTCACTTGCTTGATATAATTTCTCCAGTTTTTAAGTACTTCCAGACAAAGGGAGTGGATATGTTAACTGCATTCAATACGGTAGAGGACATCAATAAGGAGTTGACAAATTGGTGTTTGGAGAAATTGTTGAAGAAATTGTCAAAGAAAGCAGTTTGCTGAGTATGTGAATGAAACATTCGAAAAATTAAACTATGATGATGAGTTACAGTGAACATTTCCGAAGAAACGAGTTCGAAGAAACGAGTTCATTTTTTGACGAAACTATGGCAGACACACAATTACCAGATGAAGCAGGAGTTATCTGTGTTGGTATGTTTCGACCTGTGCTCGACGAAATTCAGGGTAGATTAAATTATAGATTTACAAACAACAAAAAATTAATGTTTGTTGCTTCTTGTCTTGATCCTCGTCGATTTACTGGTTTACTAAATGAGGGTATTCCAGAAGATGCTTTCTAGAAGATAGCTGCAAAATGTTTTCTTGAGCATGAAAATTTGAAATCAGAATTGTTGAATGTTGTTAAAATATTTGAAGGACTCCAGAAAATTCTGTCAGACTACTGTGATAAAGCCAATAATACACACTGTACTGACATACAACCCCACGTAGATGTTGCAGAATACGACAGTTACACTCAGTGGAGTGCCTAAGAGGGCGAAAGTGAACCTGAGGAATGTATTGACTTTTTCAGAAGGCCAGTCTTATAAGATGTTCAACGAAAGTCATCCGTGTAAGCAGTGTTATTTGTGTTGTTACAAGTTGCTCCTAAGATATGCATATTTCCACTTTCCAAACACTGTTTACTGTACGATATTTGACAACTCTTTCAGTTACTCCAGTATCGTGAGCGAGCATTCAGTTATCTTAAATTAATTACAACTCATACGCCATCATCTTTGTCAAATCATATTCTAGAATCATTTATGCTTAAGAGCCGGCGGGAGTCAAGTGACCTTGACAAATCGAAGATATCGCAGTGCAAAGTGTTTCCTTATTTTGGCAACAGATGGGGTTGTTGCTGAAATGCCGTCAAAGCAAATGGCACCCCTCCTTTTCCTTCGTTTTCCCCTGCATGTGGTCAAAGTTGGACAGCGCAGTAGGGGGATGGTTACGGATGTAAATGGGACAGAGGAGTGAAATTCCTTTCTTTTGGCTAAAAGAGAAACAGAACTGAAGAAAAAATAAATACAGAGATATTCTAAGAGGGACCAACATGATATCAGCCGTCAGCCACTCAAATATCTACAACGGTCACAAACATACCATAGAGAACTAAAGCACTTGTCGCCTGTCTCTTTCTCAAAGGATTCTACCTATGGTAAATAACGCGGGAATAGTGCAGGAAGAGTCTGATATAAAATGAACCCTGCATATATATATATATATATATATATATATATATATATATATATATATATATAAACGGGAGAGTCGATATTCTAATTTATTTTGGGCCTTCGTGGTAAAAAAAAACAACTTGGAATTGAAAGGCAGAAAACCCAGACAAAGACCTGAAATGTATTGGCAATGTGACTCTTTTTTAGTGGAATCCATTTCTTTATTTTTTTTTCAAAATATGATCACCAGATTTACCCTCTGTCTCTCCTTCACATTCGAATGGTACTGGGATCGATACCAGTAGCTGACCATCCTGAATTTTTCCTATTACAACAGGAAAGGGGCGCAATGTTACATTTAGCCTTGGGTACCGGCTTAGAAGGACAGGAGGGAGCATATGCCCTGCTTGGAATTGGTTTTTATTTGGGGAAATAGACCACTTCATTAACAATAGAATTAAAAGATGTGTCACCTTCTTCAGGAAGGTACACTCATGTCCAAAATTATTGTCGCATGTCTATAAATATGTTGTTGTAGGAATATAATTTGATAACGAATTCACCCGGTATTTCTTATAATGTTAGTATGTGTACAATCGGCAGAGACATGTATGCAAATTGCAAATTTCATGTCAAAAGAGGAGTAAATAAGAACAATAAAACGAAAATAAAACTTTCGTGTCCATTTAGCAACATTATGATTTACTCATTCTAATTTTCGTATTTATAAATATTTTCCTATGAAATTTACCATATATACATTTCTCGATTATACACATAGTATCAGTATTAAAAGTACCCAGCAAAATCAGTATTACATTATATTCTTACATGAAGACAGTTATAGATATGCGACAATCATTTTGGAGATGAGTGTACAAGGACGTAACAGGTGTTTGTTTCAAACATTGAATAAGTGTTCGTATACATTGAACTTATTTCCTGACGTCATAGAACTAAGAACTGTCACAGAGCGACGTAAGTCCGGGGACAATACAATATTTCATTTTTACTTTCATACTTTGCAATATATCTATTTATTTTAAAAGCAAATTTTAATATGTTTTTATTTTCAACTATTTTATCCTAAAATAAATACTAGCCTTTAACCAGCCCTTATTTCCCTGGTTGCATATCACTTTAGGATTTGGAAAATATGTCCAACGAATAAAAAAAATGATAAAACACCTTTTAAAGACATTCTTTTGTTAATCAATTCGCACTAAAAGGTTAAAAATAATTTTATTTATGCAAGCCTAAATAAAAAGAATGGGGCGCGTCATTTTAAGAATTTATAAAGTAACTGTATGTAAGCCTATATTAGAGCGCATCCCATTTTTTTTTAAAGTCATGCATAACCAAAATTGTTTTTTTACTTTTAAGTGCGACTTGATTAATGAAAGAATGTCTTTAAAATGTTTATTAGTATGTTTTTCTATTATTATTGTTAATGTTTGCATCCTTGGCATAGGATGTTTATTTTGGTAAGGTACCGTATGGTGCGTTTCTATACTACTAGGGTATATTAAAATTTAGTTTCCTATGCGATACATTAAACAGCACTTTTTTTTGTAATAAAAATTACTACCGAATATAGAGTATTACTCCGCTAATAAGAGGGAGACAGATTGAGGATACCAAACACCCCTACCGTTGATTGAGAAATATTTCGGTGTCGACACTGATGAACAACATCTACATTTGAATTTGAATGTTTGATGGGCTTTAGGCAATTGATTCAGACCGGGATACATGGGGGACAGAATGTTGGGAGCAAGTAGTCCAGTCCCTAGTTTGAATGTCTGGAATGAGTAAGGACTCTTCCCCCCTTGGTAAAACCTGCCCGAATTGGAAGCAATATCAAAGAAACACTGCTTCGAAAAGAGAGGGAGCAAACATGCATAACTAGATAGTCAGAGTCGGGTTTAGGTTTAGTGGGGCCCCAAGCTGTTTAAGGTAATGGGGTCCTTTATGTGTCCAGATGAACATAGGCACCCTACATACAGAAATGAACAAACTAGAGATAATTTAGGAAGCAGACTAGCAGAAGGAGCCCCTTAATTACATGAACGTAGGCTACACAGCAGGAAGCATTGTTGCTACGTATGTATACATTTTATTTTATTTTTTTAATTTTCTTATATTTTAGAAATGTATATCCAGTTTTTCTTTAGATTTTTGGGCCCCAAGAGAGCAGGGCCCTAAGCTATAGCTTGTTTAGCTTATACGTAAATCCGGCACTGCAAACAGTATACACATACAGGCGCGGATCCAAGGGTGGCTATAGAGGCTATAGCCCCCCCTCCCTTGACGTTCAGGTATACACTGGATAAAATGGGCTTCAATCCTGTTTACTCTGGATAAAGAGACAAACTATGGTTTAGCTCCTCCCTTGATCATATTCTGGATCCGCCACTATATATATATATATATATATATATAATGTTTGTGTTTAGTATGTTGTACAATGGAAGCTGATGAAAGAGCTTTATATTATTCTTGATTTTTTGACAGGTAAACAAAGAATATTTCGGGGATTAATCTACTCGATTATTATAATAAGATTATAATATTGTATTTTATCTTTTCTCTTGTATATATATATTCTCAGTCCTGCAGGAAGTTTTCATTTCTTTCTTGGAATAGATAAACGAAGACTTTGGTTCGGCTTCTCCTTCACAAATCTCTGTCGAAAGGTTGACTTTATCGCTACAAACACAAATTACTTCTTCTCATAGAAACCATTTACAAATACACTGTACTGCTGAAACAGAAACCATCAACTAAAGAGGTCATAAATTTTGCCATTCCTCGTGTTTGAAATTCCCGTTCTTCACAACCACTTCCTTCCTCCCGCCCCTGTTAAGAAGTTCAAAGTAGGTTTTCAAAAGGACTGGCTCCCGCTGAGAAGGATGAGGAATTACTATAGTGCCATCTAGCAGTTAGACGGCCAAGTACGTGAACACGAAAAAATCTGATTTCTGATTTCTGTAGATTCAATAATGAAGGATATAATTTCTCATCGATTGTGTAATGAATGTCTTTGGAAACATCGAAAAAATAGTACAGTAGCGCACAAGTACAAAGATAGTACTCCATTTTCAAAAAAGTCCGAAGTTTTTAGCTCTTTTCCTTACTGTAAAAAAACAGAAGACTTTTCCCTCTAATTTTGATCATTTTCTTATGGGAATTTGGATTATAATTATCTGTATTTATAAGAAGAAAATATCACGCACAGCGTTCAAATTGCACCTTTAAAATGAGATGCATCATATTGAGTGAGCTATTGAGACATTTTTGCGAAAGAACGAAATGAAACCATGATTTGCCTAAAAAATGGTTGAGATCCCATGTTAAATTGAACACCAATATTCCGGCCGCTGTGGCGCACTCCTTCTCCCTCTTAATGCTATTGAAGGAATGTTCTGCAAAAAATTTCTAATGATAAAATTATCGATGAAATTGGGAAATCTTTTGTTTTTAGAAAAATGCTGTTGTAAAAGTTGGTTTGATAAATGAACTTCATTACTCACGTATTTTATAAGAATTGCAAACGCATCAAAAAACATGACTGACAACTGCGTTATCACGAAACAAACAACTGCGTTATCACGACAACTGCGAAAATTTCCTGTTCCTTCTGTTTTTCTTTCTTGATTTTGAGAGGGTGATTCATAACTGCCGTTAGTAAAAAATACATTTTAGACTGTAACGCTAATATATTGTAGTGATGTTCAAATTTAATTAGTTTTTAAGAAGTCAACAGGAATCAAACTCAAAGTGCTTAATCAGAAATGTTTTAAAACCTTTTCTCTAAACTTTCTGTGTTTTCAAAATGTTATTTTCTTTTTCCTCACTTCCACAATTGAATAGTTACTCAAGTTTATTATATATCATGTAAACAAACTTACAAAGATAAACTATTATTTTACGCGATACAATTAAGTTTTTTATAATGCATTCACTCATTTACATGTACCATTCATGAAAATTAAAGTGCTCATAATTTTGAAGATGAAATTCAATCTTATTTAGATCTCTTTCAATACAAACAGTCGCTGCTTTGAAGGCACATGTACTATTCATTGCAAACCTTTTCATATTGTAGAAAATAAAGAAAGCAAAATAATACTGGGCTAAAAATACGCATTCTCAACTTTATATTTCTCGATTCCCAGCGGGAGCGCATGTCGTTCGGATTCCATGTTAATCAGTAGGTTCCCTCTCATATAGCCTCGTTGCTGAAAGGGACGTTAAACTCAAAATCAACTCGACAACTTTACATTTCGTTGAGGTGGGGGTTTAGCCATCCAAGTCTCCAGTTAAGGGTTCATTTCTAAAGGGCAATCCAGACTCCAGATCAACTCGATATTCATCAAGGCCCTTAAGTATCATTCCCTGGGTACGCCCTTGCACTCCCAGTCCGCCTCTGGTTTAGTCCTTATGTATTCATCAATTCTTGTCCAAACACCTTACGTTCCCAGACAGTACGAATCAAGGTTGATTTGGATGACGTAATTTTGTGTTGTTAGCATTTCATCTTTGAAGGAAGTCGTCTCAACTCTGAGACCCAGAGAAATTGAATATTTTTCACCTTAGTATACATCAGAAGTATCAATATTACAAATTATAAAAATTTCCTTCATTGCCTCAGCGGGAATCGAACCCGCAACCCCAACATTATGAAACTAACGCTTAAGTTACTACTCTAAGACATCACTGTTTAGGAAGAAGGAAAAAACTGGATATGCAGTGAATTCAGTAATTACACATTTTTACGATTCCAATGTAATAATAACGAAACTTTCTAATTTTAGTTATGTAAAATAGTAAACTATAATGCAGGAAGAATTGTCCAGAGAATTCAACTTTAAATTGACAATTAAAAAGACAAACAAACACGCAAGGCCATGAAGAAAATTGGCCTTTAGAATGCTTCGAACCCTTGACAGCCACAATGCCGTGCCGTAAGGGGAGCGAGCGGGGCTACGGCCCCGGGCGCCAAGTAAAATTCGCGAGGAAAAGAAGGAAAAGTATTAAGTGCTCAAAATCAAGGAAAAGCGAATTTATTTTTCAAAATTTTCTTACGCCAATCATGCTGGCTCTTCGCGGCTTTTCTAGCGACCTCACTCATGTATGGAGGCGCTGCCGTATGCTCTCGCCTCCGGTCCTGATTTTTCACGTCACGACACTGGACTGATACTCATATTGATTGGAATCTGGTGTTTCAGGGCAGTAGATTATTTTTTTAGAAGTTAATTTAACGAACCTTCCTCAGTTCCTTGTTTCCTATTTTTACGCGTTTTATTAATTTTACTCGTTTTACTCACTTTTATAGTTTTCCAGTAATTCTTTAAGGACAGGGACAGAAACATTGAGAACAGTAAAAACCACAAACACTATTCGAACGTTCTTCCCTTGCCTGAATTGAAACAAAATATGGTGAACATACAATTTTCGGTCTCCCATCTTCTGTGTGTTGTCAAATGTGTAAAACCAAACCAAAGAGCAATATTAATACATAAAACCCTCAACATCTTGGCTATTCATGACAACTATTGCATGATCCGAATAACTCTAGTATATCCACAAATCATCATGTCGAGTTGTGTCATACCGAAATACGTAATGACTTTTCCGACAAAATGATACTTTAAATGCTAATACGCAAAGGTCATTGATCTCATCACTTATTTACTTACTCTCTTATGATCACCAAAACCCTTTGGGTACTTCTCATAGATATAGAAAGGTGAAATGTAGTATCGAAGCTTGGTGTAGCGTGGAAAGTAAACAAATAAAAAGCAACAGGATGATATTTCCCTCCCCCAAACCCCTCCCAATGAAGTGTGTTGATTATTCAACAAAAAGACTTGAAATCCAATCAGAGAATTCATAAAATATAAAATATGTAGCCGAATCTCGACTTTGCATTATTATTATTATTATTATTATTATTATTATTATTATTATTATTATTATTATTATTAATAATAATAATAATAATAATAATAAAGGAATTACAGAATTACAATATCAATCACGTAAACAATACTTTCCAATAAAGAAAAAAATATAAATGCACGCCGCGCTGCGAATCCTGGTCGCTGTAATGGCAGTTCGCTGCTTTCAAACTTTGCTATCGATTTCTCATACAAAGATAAGAAAATAAACTAGTAGTTATGTTAGATAAATATAGCACACACTATTTCTACACGTGTTGATTATTTCAAAGAATGTGAAAACAACTACCGTCTTCTTTGGAAACTAGAAGGTAACGAAGAATTGTAATGTAAATTGGGGCCATCGCTGAAAACGATGACAGCCTTAACTTGAAGAACGTTTCGTGATATGTTCTTGATTGAGGAACGTCTATATAACTTGTTTTAGGGTTAAATAAGGAAATCTCGGGTAAGTCATTGTGACACTCACATAAGCAACGTTTCCTTATAGAAGACTGAATTTTTTTAATTTGACCAACAGAGTGCTCCTTTACCTGTGTATATTCGACGATAACCGTCTGGGATAAGATAAAACGCGTTCGCTATATAATTTTATAATAAAATTACGCACATCTATCTACTTTATTTCATAGTTTTCCCATAGTTTTTTCTAATATTCGGCGACAAATGCCATCGAAATTCATACAATTATACGCATAATAATAATAATAATAATAATAATAATAATAATAATAATAATAATAATAATAAAGGAATAACAGAATTACAATATCAATTACGTACACAATACCTTCCAATAAAAAAATAAAAAATGCCGTGCCTGGTTTCAAACCCGGATCGCTGCAATGGCAGTTCCCTACTTTCACACTTTGACATCTATTCCTCACACAAAGATAAGAAAATAAACTATTAGCTATATTAGATAAATATAACACACACTATTTCCACAGATGTTGATGCAATTCAAAAAATGCGAACATACTGTCTGTAGGCTTTTCTTCTTTGGAAATTAGAAATTACGATTAGGAAGAATAGCAGTAATGTGAATCGGGACCAGTTAAAAACGATGAGATACCCTCATATTGAAGAACATTTCGTGATATTTTCGGGACAATCCAAAAGAAATCGACCAATTTTCAGGTCAAAGGTTGCTGACAATTTTTTTTTATTTTTTTTTTACCTAAGATTGTACACTCCACATCAACCAATTGTAACAGCTACCGCCGTGCAGTTAGGCCACCCACTATACACCTTCTTATCCCATAATCGTGTCAGGTAAAAAAAAACTCTCTCCTTCTTTCTTTCCCATACTAAAATTAGCTAACAACATGAGTGCAATTTTAATTTAAAACTACACATGTATAAGTATCAATAAAATGAAATAATAAAACCGAGACGAAACAAGATTTATAAGTTGATAAAGGAGAAACTGAAATACACAATGAGAAATTGAAGCCAATGGATGTCACAGAGATTCAGAAATGACAGAGGGGGGAGAGAAGAGGAGAGAAGAAAACAGATAAAAATGTTGAATTCAAACGTAGTAAAAAAAAAGAATCTACCATTATAAAGTTCAGTTTCCAGAAATCCAACAGTAATATACAAATCATATTTGTTTTGACATATTTTTCAGAACGCTTCGAATATATAAAGGATGCTTAAAACATTCATTAAGATACTTTCATAAATTATGGCATACTAAATTTCCAGTAGAACTGTAGGTCTCCGAGACATCTAGAATAATGTCAAAAGTTTAACACACATGCTTTGTTTCCGCGTGGCTCGATTGCAAATTCGGTAGTGTTCATTGGAAGTACTGATCCAAAATACATTCTAATAAACCCAGTATATACCGTTGGCCATATCCTCCATTTCAGACTACTAATTCAAACTGAACAAGAAAACAAAAAGAAACAAAGAAAAGAAAGAAAGAAAGAAAGAGAATTGAATGAGTGCTATTTTACAGCTAAATTTCAATCAGCAATACCCTATATTAAAAGTCTAAACTGTATCATAATGAAAACTTACAAATGTTCGAAAGGAAAAACTAATGTTCCTCATAGATGAAGTATGTTTCAAATTTCAACGTGAACAAAACACATTGAATTATAGGATGGAAACAAATCGAACTAGTATAAATAAAATTTTGTTTTCAAATAACCAAAGAGGTTACCATTTTCTAGTCTTTTCCGAAGATTTATCTGTTCCGAATACACAGCATCGAGTTCCTCTCTTGAGGAGATAACGTAATTTGCACACATAGAATGAACACTCTACAGCTCAAACGGATCATCGTGTTATTCGGATGAAGTTGGTTAGGTTATAGATCACCACTGGGTCGTGGATTCAAACCCGTAACGATAAGGTAATTCGACTGACACTCGGTAACCCAGAGGATAAAAAATTCGATTTCACTTATTTCCTTGCGTTTAAACAGTATTTCTGTCAGAGGGGACCAGGACTGGAGATATTATCTTCAGAGCACGAATAACACGACGCCGAAATTCTCAGTTAATTAGATTTTCCAGACCAGGTATATCGGGCTCTTGCTCCATTTTAACTTTGGAGCACGCACACGCACATGAAATGCGTGTGATGTGTGAGAGAGAGGGGGAGAAGTGAAAGATGCAAAGACAGGATAGGGAAACGTCAAGAGAGAGAGGGGGCGAATATCAATATGAAACATACTTATCATTGCAGTGTATGATGTAGAACACACACTGTTTATTCGAATTGTCGCCAGTGATGCCTTGTAAGTTCTCCAATAAAAGATGAATCTATTTGCAGCCGTTATTTTATTCGAAAAAAACCTACTACCTGATGGGGAATCGAACCAAGATCTTCCATTTGGAAGTCTAGCACTTTACCACTACACCACCGATTGCTTTATCCAAACTTTATTTAACAAATTGTGTAGTGTTTCTTTGTGAGAACGATAACACGTAAAGCGTATACTACAGATCAATGATGTCTTTGGAATGTCCTGGTAATTCCCTTGCCCTTCCCCAACCAACATTCTTAAATCGTCTCTATCATGATACAGGTGTTAGCTTCCACATTTTTACGTATTGCTTGTCCAGTGTGGTGAGTCGATTCTTCACAATCACTTTGTAAAAAAAAAACAATATGGCGTGAACAGGATTTGAACCTGTCAGATAGCTGTATTATTCATAAAGCCGTTATGTTACCCCTACAATATCGTGCCACCTGAAATCACAAGCCAACTATTACTTTAGCCCTGATTTTTGGAACGAATCAGCTTCTTCCTGTAAGGTTATTTGCACCAAAGTGCACTACGAAATTCAAATATTCGACGGCCTAGAGAGAAATTAGTGTCCACTAATAAAGGAAACACACAGGGCCTTATGCAGAGTCGTTTTGAGGCGTTATTAGTGCCATACTAAAGAGTTCGACTAACATATGTTTCCTGCAGTAGTCTGGCCTTTAGTATGCGGCTAACCATACGTCAAAACGACTTTGCATAAGGCGGATACAATCCAGGAAAATTTACAGAAATAAAATATATTTTGCAGTAATTTCGCCGTGCAAGTTCAAAAGTGAATAATAATAATAATAATAATAATAATAAGCTATGTTATTAAAATGAAAGTAACTGTGTCTGTGGCTCCTAATCAACCCCCGTGTCTCTTGAACCACCCTGCCGATCTCGGTTAAATTTTCAACATAGATTAGGTTCGGGCCTAAGAAGGTATTTACCTCTTTACTTTGATAATATAGCTTAGGGATGAGGGGGTATTAGTTAAAAAGAGAAAAAACAACTTTTGAACCGAACAATCAATCTCGATCAAATTTTAACATAGACGAAGTTCGGGCATGAGATGATTTTTATCATTTAACTTTCACGGGAGAACCTGGGGAGGGAAAGGGAGATATATAAAAATAAATCTCATTTAATGACCTTTGAACCACCAAACAATCTGATTAAATTTTCAACCTAGATGAAGTTCGAACCTGAGATGGTGACTGCATATCACTTTGACGGTGTAACTTAAGGGAGAGGGATGAGGAGCGACATTTAAAAAAGAACGAAAAATGACCGGTATTAGTGGCGAATGTATAATTTTTGGAGTCGCTGAAATTAACAGTGACACATCTGATGCTGTTTAAATCCAAATTCAGCCCCTCAACTTGGAGGGGACAAAATGATCGAAATAACCAATTTCAGTGTCGAATTCATAGTTTTCCGGGTCACTGAGATGAACAATGATACTGCAGCTGCCATGCCCCACAACATAGGATGGGGAGAGGATATATAAATCTCATCGAAAATAACCGATATCAAAGAGCGCTTTAGTAATAGTGACTGAATAACGGAACATATCACTATTTTTATCTCAACCCAGAGAAGCGAAAATGAAATGAAATCTGAGTTTTACGTCCCACGATTATGCCGGTTAGGCTAAAGGAGACGGTGATGAGAGATGAGTGAAATGGGGGAACGATGAAAGTGGGAGGAAACGGGAGAACCCCGAGAAAACCCACGAGCACGGTATTTGTCCACCACAAAGCCAGAGAAGCGAGTAATTGATGTTAATAATAATAATAATAATAATTGACAACTATGCTGTGAATGTGAACATTTATTATTATTCACGTACTTTTGAACTTGCACGACGAAATTATTGCAAAATATATTTTATTTCTGTAATTTTTCCTGGGTTGTACGTGTTTCCTTTATTAGTGGACACTAATTTCTCTCTAGGCTGTCAAATAAATGAATTTTGTTGTGCACTTTGGTGCAAATAACCTTACAGGAAGAAGCCGCTTCGTTCCAAAGATCAAGGCTAAAGTAATACTTCGCTTGTGATTTCAGGTGGCATGATAGTGTACTGGTAACAATGGCCTTATGAATAATACAGCTATTTAACATAGGTTCAAATCCTGTTCAAGCCTTTTTTTTATTTTTTTTTTAGAAAGTGATTGTGAAGAATCGACTCATCATACTGGACAATCAATACGTAAGAATGTGGAAGCTAACATCTGTATCATGATGAGACGATTTACGAATGTTTATTGGGAAAGGGCAAGGAAATTACCAGGACATTCCAAAGACATCATTGATCTGCAGTATATGCTTTACGTATTATCGTTCTCACAAAGAAACACTACACAATTTGTTAAATAGTTTGGATAAAGCAATCGGTGTAGTGGTAGTGCTAGACCGCTAAATGGAAGACCTTGGTTCGAGTCCCCATCGGGTAGTATGATTTTTTCGAATAAAATAACGGCTGCAAATAGAGATTCATCTTCTATTGAAGAACTTACAAGGCATCACTGGCGACAATTCGAATAAACAGTGTGTTCTACATCATACACTGCAATGATCAGTGTGTTTCATATTGATATTCGTCCTCCCTCTCTCTTTTTCTTTCTTTAAGTTTCCCTATCCTTTCTTTTCATATTTCACTTATCTCTCTATATTTTCATCTCTCTCTCTCTCTCTCTCTCTCTCTCTCACACACACACACACACACACACACACGCGCGCGCGCATTTCATGTGCGTGTTCCAAAGTTAAAACGGAGCAAGAGCCCAATATACCTGGTGTGGAAAATCTGAGAACTTCGGCGTCTTTTTTTTCGTGCTCTGCGGATAGCTCCAGTCCTTGTCATCTCTGACAAATACTGTTTAAACGCAAGGGAATAAGAACTCTTTTTTATCCTCTGGGTTACCGAGTGTCAGTCGAATTACCTTATCACTACGGGTTTGAATCCGCGACCGGCTGTGTTTTGGAAATCCGTCATCAACCTGCTTAGCCGAACACAGATCCTTACTACCATCTTTTAGCTAACTTTCATCAGGTCTTCAGAACTTGCTGCTTCAATCACAATGGATTTTTTAACAAATCTAATCATAGGGGAAGTTTAAGTATTTCACCATAAAGAAAAAGAAGCGTTTGTGAGAGTGAAATTTCATAAGAAGAGATTGAATGTCTGCAGCAACGGTTTAGAACAAAGCTAATTTAGCTCCAAAGAAAATCTTTCAGACATTAACAATTTTAAAGCTGTCACAAGATGGTTCTCGATTACTACCTGAAACCGAATCGACATACTTCACATGTGATAATCGCTAAGCTCAACATGAACGCTTGCTGCTTAAATAAGTAAACTTATTTAAAAGTTACAAGTATACCAAAAATATTCACAGAAATTACCTGCAAAATAATAATAAATATCACAAAAGACACGTGGAACTCCAAACTGCACTGAAAATGGAATATGGAGGAAATGGAATAGAAATTTTAAATCTATCTAATGTAGGTACGCATTATATTGTAAATTAGAATTAACCATACATTAGCTCTCACTTATCGCTACATTAAAATCAAGATCAGAATGTTATTTAGGACTTTATTGGGGGTCAACGGTTGCAACAGCCTACCTATACCCCTAGATATTAGGATCATTTTTTAACGTGGAAATCAAAAACCAAGAGCTCTTTTCACAACTCCTTCATTGTATGATGACTTCTCTGTAGCGAAAAGTTGTTTTCCAAACAAACATTCCATTCCACTAGAATGTAAAAGCAATGAAATAAATGTAACTTTACCAAAAATTTCCAGAATATACAGAAAATTCCCTGACATTTCCAGGTTTTCCAGACTAGTCGTAGTAGGCATTTTAAGAAGTACGTATAGACAAAGTGGCGTCTCTTAAGTATTCCAGGTACGCTCAGTACAACCTGTGCCTGGATGAAACCAGTCCGCACTTAAATATTGGTGTAAGAAGCGTCCGGTAAATTGGGTGCATTAGAGTTAAATAACAGCATGCAACATACATTAGTTCCGTACTACTGGTATTAAGATTACAATAACGGATTTTGAAAAACCTATCCCAATAACATACGCCAGAAGAAATGTATCGTTGGATGTCGAAAACTATTAAGACTCTGGTATGGAACATAACGCTTTAAGGATCAGAGACGTGGACATTGAGAAAAGCTGAAATACGCACGATGGAAGCATTTGAAATGTGGTGTTGGCGCAGAATGCTGCGCATATCATGGACCGAAAGGAAAATGAACGAAGACGTACTAAAGGAAGCTAATGAAAAACAACAGATTATGAAGATAATAGGAAAACTAAGAAGCAGCATGATTGGCCATCTTATTCGGCACTCCGATTAGATCACAGTGTTGATAGAGGGAAAGGCAGAAGGAAAACCAGGAAGAGGAAGGCCAAGTTTAGAATATCTAGATGCAGTTACGAAAAGGAGACCTTATCAAAGTATCCGCAAGTTCTCTGTCATTCCTCTTCCAATTATTTCACATTTATTTATTTGCCTTTACGTAAGAGCACAGCTGTGGGAATGGTAAATTTTATATTTTACTTCACTTCGCTACTTTTGCAAGGGTAAGGGTTTGAAGGTCTTTTTCTAATTGTATGAAATAAAAACTGAACTAAAATTGTTAAGTTTATTTTCAATATTAATTACAACTTGCAAAATGTTCAAAACCACCTATACAATCAAAAGTTCAAAACACTTTGATCATTCAGCTATATATAATCCAAATATTTCTTTGCGCTGACATCACAGAAAAATAATCATACACCAAAAAACATTAAAAATAATATATATGAATAAATCATTAAAAATACTATTGTTCTTTTTGCATTATGGATTATTTTCGATGAACGTACATGTAAATCAACGCTATTTTACATGAACTAGTAGTTACAAACGAAGACAAACTTATTTATAACACACAGAAAGAATCACTATGATGTGTGAAAAAGGTCATTACCAGCTGAGGACTTCTACAGAAAAACCTTCACACATTCCACCAATGTATGTACTGAGTATTCATAATTCGAGCACACACACAGATCACACGCTCTCTAAGATTGATTGTTAACTAGCCAGCAGTTACACTTCCCCCTTCAATAACTTCTTATCAAACAGAAATTCTCCTAGGTGACCATTATGATCCATCATTTTGCTCAGAGTTGATAGCTTGCCAGCAATATCTCGTTGACCTTTGTACTGCTCGTCTAAGAAGTCACCCGAAAGGTAGTCCACAAGCTAAAATGAAGAAAAAATAGAATAAAATACGCATCATGGAAATCTAGTTTATTTAAACCAATATGTGATTCAAGTCTTTAAATGTAGTTTAATGAAGGAATCTAAAATCTTCGGTAGAATGCAGATAAACGGTTTAATTAAAACCACGAATATATCATTCAAAGAATAAAGAGTGAAAGAAGTTATATTCTTGGTTCAACAGAATGAATTTAACTTTTATACAGCAGTGGTTCTCAGCCTGGGTGGGCGTGGAGGAGGAGCAAGGACGGCGCAAGCAAGCACGTAGCCAAGGGGCCCCTTCGAAACCAGAAAAGAAAAAAATTAGGGATGAAGCAGAAACGAGAAAATGAACTACCGTAAAATTAAAAAGCTACAGCAAGAGTTTCGTTACTCTTATGAGGAGCTGTGTGTGGAGGAAATGGTGAGGGTCAAGTTAAAATGATTATTGTAACGGAGCATTCCGAATTGCATCTAGTTTCATGCTAATCCTATGGACTACAAATGACTATTGATAAACCGTTTCGATTAAATAAGACTGTCAGGTAGAACTTAAGAAATGCCCACAGTCACCAATAATATGAGCCTGGCAACATAGATACTAGTTACAATTGTTAAAGAAATATTCAATTTCCCGGCAACACTAATTATTTTATAGGATGTCTTTACTGCCGAAAGAGATCTCGTTGCTATTCTTGATGGCACTAAATGAAGATAAGGAAAAGAAGAAGAAAGGCAAGAAGAACCGAGTTCGAATGATCTCTGAAGACTATCTTTTTCAATATTTTTTAAAATATTCTTTTACTCGAGATTTCTTCAAAGTTTGCTTTTAAAATACTTAGTAACATATCCTCATTTTATTGTCCTAACAAACCAATATGGGAATGTTGCCAGTAAAAATGTTTAGACTGATCGAGCCCCTTGTGTGTAACCATACCATTTCATGTTACCCCCCCTCCCCCCATTATGAAATCCTGGCTAAACGAACCAACACATGTTGCCAGTAAAATAGTTCAGAATAATCTAGTCCCTGGTGTGTTAACCCCTTATTTCGTCTCTGACACACCCCTTCCCCCCTATTACGAAATCCTGGCTACGTGCCTGGGCGCAAGCTACTGACAAAAACTACATTCGTACTTACAAATATTGTAAATGTTGTAACAAAGAGTCGTTAAATTAAATACCATACAAACATAACTATTGTAGCAGCACTCGATTTTCGAGTAAATTGATTTGTATATTTTTGATTCTGTTTTAATGTTTATGTCATAAAAATCATTTATTAAGGTTACGGGAATTAAATGTTGTGTATGAGAGTATAATGCAAGCTGCACAATGTTGCTAATGTTTGTGTCAGCAGTTTGTTGTAAATAAATGTGAATAAGAATGTCTTCGTTGAGAGTCTGGCAATGTAGGAAGGAAATGTTGACAATGTGTCTATCCTCACATTAGCCAGATTCTATACATTGTATAAAGTGAATCTGTAGGATTTCACGAATTTCACGAAATTACGGATATGCGGAGAATTGCTTAGAATCGGGAAATCAGAGCGTGTCGAGGATTGCAATTTTGAGTCTTGACACATGGAAGGAATTTGTCTCCATGTGAAAACGGTGTCGCACGTGCTGCAAGCAGACGACAAGCAGACGACGGAGGTTGGACAAAGCTCAACAAAACAAGAGGACGAGAGAGGTTTTGGATCAAGTCCTGGAAGTCCATAGAGGAGTCCTCAGGGTGCAGTTGATCGAGTCTATGATCAAGTTTTAGTAATCAGTCTTTGGTTCGAGTTCTTGGAGAACCAAGCTTTAGTAGCGAGTCAGCCAGATGACAGGAGAAGGAAATACTTCATATACCAAATCATTCTAACAACGTAGAACATCACGCCGAGAGTAGCAATCGTGAGGAGCCATACCTCAATGCTCGTTCTCGTCCTACAACAGTAAGGAGATTCAGCATAAAGGAGCCGAGTTCGACGCCAGAGCAACGTGGGAATTACACCAGATTATCCAGGTATGTGTTGCACCGACTCAGGGCTCAAAGGCTCAATACTTGACCGTTTCTATACCCGTCTGGCAAATTATTCTTAATATCCGTCATTACTAGCGTTCTGAAATCTTACAGTAAACTCATAAGTCAAAGAAATACAGTGATATTAAATTAATGAAGTGGACGTATCTTTATTTGATTTATCCCTAATGAGAAACCTCTCGCAAAAGAATATCAAAGTTTATCCCACTCATTCTAGATGGTGAGTGGAAGGCATCCAGTTGCACTCAACTTTGCATCCCCAATTAGGCACTGAGTGGCTGGGTTGTCATGGTGGAGTATGCTTAGGGTTCGATGCCTAGCGGAGGTTATTTGTAAGATTTGAGTAGTAATTCAGATCATGGTTGGAGATTGCTGGCTTGTAAAGACCTCAGTAAATAGTTAAATCCCTCCCATCCCTCCCATGGTGAAATTGCTGGTTTTGGTAATAGGCCAATTAGTAGCGATCTCAGACAGTAGATTTAAATAATTAAGCCTTCCCTTCCCACCCATATTTTAGATGATATTATATTACGTAACTAAAACCCACCCTTCCCACCCTCTCTTCGATGAAGTGTAATTTTAAGTATTGTGATCGTATTTTCTCGAATTAGGTTAAGGTATTAAGTTATAATGTGTTAATTGATATAGTGTGAATTTAAGGTTTTGCAATAAGAAATAGTTTATCCGACTCTCCCGACCAGTTAATTAAAGTAGCTCGAATATACGTGTTATAAGAATAAATAATTTTAAATAATTAATAAGTAAATGAGTAACGAAAGCATTCGTACGAGAGCACAAAAAGCGGCAAAAGGAGTACAGGTCGGAAGCTTGTTTAATATTGCGAGCTCGAGTAAGAAAAAGCAAGAAAGTGTAAAACCTAATTTGAAATTAGGACCCGTCGAGAATTTTCCGTCCAGTCCTATAGCAAAATCTTATACGGAAGATTTTACATCAATCTTTCCATTTGAAAGTAGCGTAATAGGTAATAAGCAGTCGAGTAGTTCAAAAGAAGATAAAATGGCGACAGGCGTAACATTTTATTCTGATGTAAACAAACTTCCGAAGTTTGACTTAAAGACAGATAATGATATAATTGGCTTCTTTGATGAGTTTGACGACGCGTGTCAAATGGCAGGCGTGAGTGAGGAAAAAAGAAAAGAGCTGTTACCTAGTGTATTTAAAGGGAATGGTAGACAATGGATGAAGGTATTTTTAAAGAGAAGGAATGTTAGCGAAATTAGTTATAAGCAATTACAGAAAAGTATAATAGAGGAATTTACACGTACAAATGTAACTTTGGATATAGAGGAACGTATAAGAGAAAGGTTGCATCTCCAGGATGAACCTATAATAAATTATGTGTACGATATGCTAGTTTTGTGCGAAAGATTAGACGCTAGCATGGATGACAAAAAGAAAATAGGGATAATCGTAGGTGGCCTTCAGCCATATTTCATGGAACGAGTAGGAACTAACTCGTATTCGACAATTGACAAATTTGTAGAGGATCTTCAGAAAGTAGAGAAGAATAAGTGCAAAGTAGAGAAACGCGTCAAACGGGAAAACGGAAAGGTTACTGTTAAGGACCTTCAAGAAAATGAGAGAACAAGTAGAAGAGGAGGATAGCGATGTGGAAATTGATAAGTTGTTGTTAAAGAAAGAGATTAAAAATAGGGAAGACGTAAAAGTTAAGCAAGAACCACCAAGTATCACTCAGTTGGGTGAGCTAGAGAAGAAAATAGAGAAATTACAGTTAACATTAGCGACTAAGTTTCAAGACCGGAATAGTAGAGAAGATAAAAGCGATAGTGATTCGAAACAACAGAAGAATAATAGTAGTAATTTTAGAGGAAATAGAAATTTTCGTAATGGAGGACGAAATTTTTACAAAAACAATGGAAATAGGAGCTGGAATCGGGATAATAATAATAGTTATAATAGGAATAGAGGTTCTAGCAGATACAATAACAGAAGAGGATTTAGAAATAATTGGCGTAGTAACCGAAGTGGAAGGAAGACAAATTTTTGGCAACAACGAGGGAATAGTTGTTGTGCTAACGGTGTTAATGGTCCATCATGGTGCCAAAATCATAGTCAAGTAAATGGTCCAGTACAGTATGTTCCAGTGGTACCGAACCAGATAAATGGTACAATCCGCGGCAAAAAACCTGCAACATGAGGATGTAAGTTTATTGTGAAACTACGCCTAATAGCACAGGAAATGAACATAACGTCTAAGTGGAACGAATCACGCCAGCATAAGCCCAGCCTCCTCCCGTGCACACTTATTTTGGGGCAAAAGACTTCGTCATTTCACAATATACTTATATGCTCATGTTGCAGGTTTTTTGCCGCGGATTGTACAACTTACTATCAGGCTACAAGTTCAAATAATTTAAACTAGGTCAAACTGTAAATGACAGAGGCGCATTTACAGGCGGTAAATCAAAAGTTAGAGAAATAGTAGCCTCTACGTTAACAGATAATAATATGCTCTATGTTCCGATAGAAGTAGATGGGAGAAGTCATAAGGCGTTGATTGATACAGGATCGCAGATATCTATTGTAAATGAAAAGCTAGTCCCACCTAGTGCGAAGGTAATCCCTAGACCAACACGTATTCGTGGAATAACACAGAATGTGTTAGTAGTAAATAAGATTGGTGTGATTAGATTTAAAATGGCCGGACAGACACTTCATTTGGAATTTCGTGTAGTGAAGGATTTTCCGTATCAAGTTTTGATCGGGAATGATTTTCTACAGAGTCAGAATTGCCAAATAAATTACGGTCAGAATAAATTGACATTGCAGAGATTTGGAAAGCCAAGATTAAGGAAAAGGGAAGAACAGGAATCTGTGACTGTGTCTGATAATGCAGCTTTAGGAATAAAACATTGTATTAGACCAAGATGGGTACTAGGTCATAAGGTACGGTTGTTACCTAGGACTAAGACTACTGTGGAAGTGAATTTGGTTAGTTCTTGGAATAACAGGGAATACTTGTTAGAGCCGGACAGAAAGATAGAAGCCCAATACAATGTGTTGATTCCGCGCGCACTTTTATCGGCTGAGAATAATAAGATCGAAATTATTAATCCATCCAATAGAGCAATTTTATTAAGACCAAATGTAACGCTAGGAAAAGCTGAAGAATGTGTAGATGAAGAACAATTGAAGAACGAAGGATTATCAAACGAGGATATAGATAGTATTTTAAGATCCCGTAGGAATTTTGATAAATCTCGATTGAAATTTGGGACCGAAACGAAACCGGAAATTAGGAAGCGAATTGAGAGTTTATGCTATGATTTTGCGGATGTTTTTGCATGGCAGGATGACGAAATAGGCCAAGTAAAACATTTTGAGCACCACATCGAGTTAGAAACGAAAGTACCATTTAGACGACACCAATATCCTATTCCCATAGCGTTAAGAGATAAAGTTAAGGAACAAATTAACATTTTGTTAAGACAAGGAATAATTGAAGAAAGTGCAAGCACTTATAACTCTCCGATGTTGTTTATACAAAAGCCGTCAGGGGGTATTCGGGCAGTTCTTGACTGCCGGTTTTTGAACAAATGCGTAAAACTGCACAGCATTGCGCTGCCTCCGATCCATCAAATTTTAACTTGCATGGGAGGACATAAATATTTTAGTATTTTGGATGTAAAGTCAGCTTACCATCAAGTGCCTATTTCTGAAGAGTCACGGGAGTATACCGCATTCAATATACCAGGCGTAGGAGCCTATCAGTATCGAGTTCTTCCGATGGGATATTTACAATCGCCCGCTATATATACAAAAATAATGGCGATGACCCTGGCAAATGTGAATCCAGAGTCAGTTTCCTATTATATGGATGATGTATTTTTATATACGAATAATCAGGAGAAAATGGTAGACGTACTACAATCAGTTTTTAAAAGGTTGAGACATTACGGACTCAAACTATCTGTAGAGAAATGTCAGTTTATAGAAAGGAAAATTTTGGCTCTCGGACACATTGTCAGTGACGCAGGATATGAGGTTAGCCCAAAGATAATTCAGGCAATAAAAGCATGTAAGGCCCCGAATAATGTAAAGCAGTTAAAATCTTTTCTTGGTCTAACGAATTACGTTAGAAAATTCTGTAAGGACTATGCCAAAATCACATCAGCGTTTCAACCAATTTTGAAAAAGGGTCACAAGTTCGAGTGGAATGAATCACACCAGCAGGCGTTCGATCAATTAAAATCAGCGTTAATGAATGCACCATTGTTAGCTCCGTTTAGGGAAGATTTGGACACGAGAGTGTACACTGACGCATCGACTAGTTCGATTGGTGGAGTTTTAATGCAAAAACAGGCTAATAGTGAATGGACACCAGTAGCGTACTACAGTCGCGTGTTACGTCCACAAGAGAAGACCAGACACATAGTGGAGTTAGAAATATTGGCAGTGATAAGTTCATTAAGAGCATTTAATTATTACTTGTTCAATAAAGAATTTGAGCTGTACACCGATTGTAAGGCATTAAAGTATTTGCAAACGTCACCTAAATTAGCTCCGAAATTGGTGAGATGGAGTTTAGACTTAGCCCAGTATAAGTACACACCGGTGCATTGTCCTGGAGAAAAGAATCCTAGTGATATTTTGTCCAGGAACACCGACATTGAACCAACAGTGGAGGATATTGAGTTAGAAACGTTGAAAGTGAATTCCGAAGATCTCCAAGTTAATTTGACCTTTGACAAGGACATTGATGTTGGCGAGTTACAGAGAAAAGATTCATTTTTCGGACCGATTATGCATGCAATTGAACACCCAGAGGATGCTGACGTAAAGGCCGAAAAACAAGCTCGATATACGCTAAAGGACAATAGGCTTTATAGAACACAACGAATGGCAGGCGGTACAAAGTTATTATTATGTATTCCTTATGCATTAAGAGAACAGGTATTCAAGAACCTACATTGTTCGGTGTATGGTGGCGGACATTTTTCTTACACGAAATGTTACAAACGTGCACTAAAGTTAATATATTTTCCGAACATGAAGAAATTCTTCATGGAGAAGATAGGTGAATGCATAAGTTGCCAGATACAGAAAAGAAAGACAGGAAGAGTACCATTTCACGCGCAGACGTACCCCTCTTATGCTCCATTCCAGTCAGTTGTGATGGATGAGGTTGGTCCTTTCAAATTGTCTCGTAACAATAGAAATAAATACATTCTAGTATTTGTAGATAATGCAACTAGATTTGTTATCGCTAGAGCGGTACCCGCAGTAACGGCAGAGATCGTTGCGCAGGTAATATTCGAAGATCTGATTACGAAACATGGGGTTCCATCTCAGATCCATCTGGATAGGCTATCATCTCATCGCAGCAAAATCTTGGAGGAAATGTCAGAGAAATTTGGAATGCAATTGCATTTTGCGAATACAAGCGCCCATTATTCGATAGGAAGTGCAGAGAGGGCCATTGGCTCATTACAGCAAGTAATGAAGCATTACATTGACAAGGATTTTTCAAACTGGGACGAGATCTTGCCAAGTTTGATATTTACTATTAATACGCAAGTGCATGATGGTACTGGTTTTTCGCCATACTATTGCATGGAGTCGAACCAAGAACGTTTCTTGAGCAGGACCTAGACATTCCTTGCGAATACGTCGACAATGAGGTGAGACTTCAGAGCATAAAAGAGGCACGACAGCTAGCGTATAAAAATTTGCAGAGAAGATTTAGATCTCAGAAGAAGCAAATAGAGAAAGTTTGATCAACCGAGTTTTGAAATTGGTCAAAAAGTGTTAATTAGGGAAATGCCAAGAGCAGGTTTGCCCGCATGTTTTGGTAACCGTTACAATACAAAAGGGGTAATTGTGGACAAGATAAACAATAATTCATACAAAGTACAGTATGAAACTAAAAATGGTGAAAAGAAGAGTGACACTATAGACTTAAGACGATTAAAATTATTTGTAGAAAGTAAAAATGGTGAAAAGTTGGGTGACACAGATCAAACCTCAGATGGTGATGAATAAATTTGGATTTGGTGAAAAAAAAATATTTAACATAGGGTCTAATGTAACTATGGTACAAATTGGGTCTACCGATGAAGTGTCAGAAAGGGGGCACTTTCTCAACCAAACCCTAAACCCGAGATTGGAGGAAATGCTAATCTTTATCAGGAAATTTCCCGAATCGATAGACACTTTTTGAATTATAGTTACTAGAGTTGTGAATAAATAATAAATGTATGGAATGTAAAATTAAATTAAATAATTAAAATCAGTTGACACCTAGAAAGTAAAATAAAATATAAAATACATAGGAATAAATAAATTTTTGACAGTAGGCTAAAACACAAATAAATAAATAAATGAATAGTAACAGGATATTAATATTAGGTTTTACTAATTCCAGAATTTTATTCGAGACTGAAAAGGAAACATTAGAATATGGAAACAACAATGTGGGTGATCTATATAAAGTTGATAGTTATGGTTCATTTTGGAAAATCAGACGATCATCATCAAGTAACTATGAAGGACGTAGGGATAGCCCTAACGCAAGATTCGTTGGCAGTTCATGCGTCAAATATGGTTTATACAACTATTCGATTACATGTTAATTTTCACGAAGCTGTGCCGATGCACAAAGTGTGTAGTGAATCATATGATATTTTAGAAGAGTACGCAGAAAGGGAAAGACAATTTAGAATTAATATAATAAATTCAATACCATGTCAATTTGTATTCATAAATGGTAGTTCTAAATGTATGGAGTCAACAAGGACTAAACGTTCAATTTGGTCTATGCTATTAGGATTTGGGTCTATAGGTTTGTCAACCTATAACCTAATACATACACAACAGTTGTCGACCTCGATTCAAAAATTATCTGAACACGAAAATGTATTAGGTTACCAATTAGGCACTGAGTGGCTGGGTTGTCACTATTGAATAAGATTTATAATGTCATTAAAGGGGCAGACTACTAAATATTTTTCAAAAGCTAACAATTTTTCATTTGCCATTTTTTCGTAAGTGAAAAGAGATACTGAAATGTAACTTACCTCAGTAATCCATAATATTATAATGTTATTCTACACGCGAAAACACAAATCGGAAGAATTTTCAGTGTTGCCATCCATAGAAATTACAGTGTGGCTAGAATTTGAATTACCTAAAAATCTAGGTTATGGCAGCGACTAGAAAAATGAACTCAATGACAATTGATGACTCATCACGCTGCCTGTGTTATTTGTTAATTACTTTTTAAATAACATTTGAATTTTAATTCTACTAACAAAAAATTTATTTTGTACTCTTTATTACAAATTAAATACAAGTAGTTCAACACAGACAGTATGATAAGTCATCAATTGCCGTTGAGTTAATTTTTCTAGTCGCTGCCATAACCTAGATTTTTGGGTAATTCAAATTCTGGTCATACAGTAATTTCTATGGATGGTAACACTGGAAATTCGTCCGATTCGTGTTTTCGGGTGTAGAATAACATTATCTACTAATGAGATACGTTAAATTTCATTATCTCTTTTCACTTATGAAAAACTGGCAAAAGATTAAATTGTTAGCTTTTGAAAAATATTTAGTGGTCTGCCCCCTTAAGAACAAAGCTAGTTTTTTTTAAAAAAAAAGTATTAAAAAGTAGTATCGAATTTCTGGTATGCACTTTTCCTGGAAATAAATACGAATTGGTGAAAATTTATTATTATTATATTTGAAAATTCAATCCTGCATCTGAAATCGCAAAAGCGGTCATACCAACGAGCGGCAAGCAGGGATGAGGTGAATTATGCAAGGTTCAGGAAAGAGTACAAATATATGGAGTTCACGGGGTTCACGAAGGGAAGAGGGCCCAAGGTGGTTTGAAATCACTGCTATAGAGAAAGTTGGTTGTGGAACCTTTTCTCTTACATTTAGCATATAATATGAATATGCAGTTTTTGAAAAAGTTTTTATACCCAATTATATTAAAGCAATGTCATTCGAAATACTTATGGGCAGATTTGACTTACATCAACTGCAATAAACAATGTAATCAAGGAATACTAATTTGATTACTGAGTACATTGTTTCCACATTTAACCTTACCGTTGCTTTATTTATTTCTAAGAGCTTTCAAGTGGCTATATCGTTAAGGTACAAGCTTTCGGCATATGAGGACCAGGACCGATTCCCATTGAAGTCTCATGTGGTTCGGATCTCACGGTAAACTATAGACTGAAGTCTCATTTAGGCCTCAGTGCTGGAAGGGACGTTAAAGAACAACTCAATCGCCAATCATATTTCCAAACCTCACATTTATATGTCAAAATTGAGTTTCTATATGCAAATTACATACACACACACACACATATATATATATATATATATATATATATATATATAAACACGTACAGACTAGGGGTGAGCAAAACCGGTTTGTATAAAAAACGGAAAACTGTTTAAGGAAAAAGCAAACTCTGACAAACCGACATTTCGTTTTTCTCCAAAAACAGGTTCGGTTTTCACCGAAACTGGTTTTGGTGAAAACTGCTTTGGAAAACACAAAACTATTTAGGGCATATGTGGAAACGGAATCGGTTTTCAGAGAATAATGAAACACTATTTTGGTCAGAAATAGAACCAGTTTGAGAAAACCGGAACCGGTTTTGAAGGAAACCGAAACCGGATCCGGCGAAAAACCGATAATCTGTTTCGGCGAGAAACCAGTTTCAAAATTTTAAAAACTGTTTTCGGTTTTCCTAGAAACCGGAAACCGAAAAACCGGTTTTTGTACCCACCACTAGTGCAGATCGGAAGTGTCTTGTTCACATATGGTGGTGTCCATTATTTCTGTTTCACTTTCAAATTATGAACTTCGGAAAATTACAAGATAATTCATACGCGAAAGCTGAACATGTGACTACCTTGTGACTACAGAGCTAACAGTGAAAGGAGTCCATGTTCAAACCATTCCAAGCTACATAATTTCACCTGTAAGCCCTTAATGGTTCGGATTCATTTTACTAATGCAGTCTCACCCTTCCTAACATCAGTATCAGTTTTACTAAGAGTAAAAAAACTCAAATCCTAAATCACTTACATGGTAGTCATTAAAGCTGTCTCTCATGCCATCTGACGCCTTCTCTGGGTCCTCACATACTTCGATGATGTTTCTGATTTTCTTTGTTACGTGAGCTTCCAATTCCAATGCATCTCGCAGAGCATGCTCTCCACTGGTCCAACTTGTTGATATTGGTTTCTGAAATGAAGTATGAACACTTATGTAATGGAACCATCTATAATGTGTTACTATTACAAACCATATTAATAGTTACTTCAGAATTTGGCTTTCTGACAGTAAATAAATGGGAGAGACCCTTCCCAACTGCAATTTCAGAAGAAAACTAGAAATTTAATATGGCATGAAACGACAAGCACCTCGTGTTTAGACCCAATTCAAAATGGAAAATTGTAACCCTTAGAAAAGGTCCTTTTCGCAGCTAAAATGACCAATTCCTACTTATGAAAACTTCGAAGTACGAAGACTAAGGATTTCAAATTTAGAAAAAAAAATGTGATATTCGGAAATTTTTAAGTAACCTACATTAACTTTTTATCTGCAATTTACATATACATATTCATGAATATCCGATGTAGGTCTGGCATGGAATATCAGCGAAAGAAAAATGAATTCATTTGTAGTATTCAATTCTGCCTCGGAATGAAAGCATACTGTTTAATAAGAAAGTTAATGGCCTTTTCCTTAACAGTATTCCACACTTACCACGATCTTCTACGAACAATTTCCTCCTAACTTTCTGCATATTTTAATATAAATGTGAAATGTGCTTCAATGTAGCCGAATATTTTTGCATGCTCTTTTCGATCTGCTAGGCCAGGTATTAATATTCAGTGGAGGAAAAAGTATGTCTCAATCTATCAAAAGAAAATTTGAGAGTTTACTTAAGAATTTAAGATTTCAGGTCAAATTTTGAAATCTGGTAGTGAAAGCCCTTTACTACTGACCACTGAGGCTCAGACTTCTATGGTGTATAATTTTTAGCCTGGAGTCTTGTTACATGTCTGAATATAAATATATTTCAGACTCGTGAACATGAAAACACTGTTTTTACTGATCATATAAATGCATATTCCAAGAACATTTTAGCTTTAAGTCTTGACCACGAAATTTAAATTAATTTTGGCCGTATTTTAAGCGAGTTTCACTTACTGCTCAGGAATATATTTGCCAGTATTGGCAATGAGTTTATTTGAAACTTCTCTTCTTAGAAGTATTTGGCCTTGTGTAATGTGATTTGAAGCATTACTGTACAGTGTGAAGGGTAACTTACTCTTGACCTGGTGTAGCATCAACCATTTTGGAAAAGGAAATCCTCACCTTAGTCTCTCAACCGCCCCTTGAATGATACCTGACGTCCAGTTTCTTTGTTGGATACTTGTGGAAAATATTTCTAAAGACAGACGGACTGACTGACTGACTCCCCTCCCCCACCTCTCTCTTTTTTTCTTTTTCTTTCTTAACCTGTCTTCACAGTATAGTCTCAAAATGTCTAAGGAGCTGTAAAGTTGTGTTCTGTAGGTCATGTGAGGTCTGTTGGAAAGCATCCGACCATGGTCCCGGAAAACCAATACATTCACCTGGTGTTCTCTTCATCCTAATACTCTTCAAACTAGTTCCCTCCTACTCCCACCCACCGAATTTGGCAGCCCTTCTACTACTGGAAACATAGCCTGGAAGTGCTACGATAGTAGCCGTTGCGTTGCACTATATCCCCCCCTCTCGGGTGCGAAAGCGAGTTACTTTCTGGTAGGCAAAAGTCTCACGAGGCTATATCCAGAGAGTAGGGAACTTGACAGATGATCGAAATCTAGTGGTGATAAGGACAACCACACAAGCTGTATAGTGAATTGTGGTGCAGTCTTTAGACCCTGCATGCCTGTGGCTTTGAAGTCCCTAGATCTGGTCATTTTGGACAAAGAGCATTACGTGAACAATGGGAAGTATTTAAACAGAAGTCCTTTATATCTTTACGTCCTTCCTGTATGTACTCAAGTTACACATTGCCTCGGCAATCGAAAACACATTGGTTTGATTTTGCTATGCATCTGGTGATCTCTGGGTCTTCGCGAGCTTTGTCAGACTTTGGTGAAGTCGGATGTATCCATGTAGTTTGTGTTCTCGCGTCCTAACCGTACACATGTCTTTACCGTTTTAGTCGCGCCGAGCCCACAGAAGAGTACCCAACATAACCACTCCTGTACAACAGAAGATGCAAATGAAAGTAACGCCATCTGCAGGCTAAAGACATCATGGACCTCTTCTATGACGCAAAATTTAGCCAACCTACTCCATATAGTTTTCCAAAAAATAAATAAGGTCAGATACTTTTTCAACAGACTTCATATTAATCATTTTTAGCGCATAAGTGCATTTATATTTTCAAACCATAAATCCATGCACTGTTTGTCCACCACAAAGTTCACTTGGCGCGAGCTGGAATCGAACCAGGGGCTCCCACGAACCAAAGATGAACGCTCTACCACTGAACCACCGCGGCCTCTTTTTGTGTTTCCTTTCAACCGGCGAAAATACGTGATAAGATCATTGGAATGATTTGAAGTGATCTTTTATCGCTTATTTCCGCTAGCTGAAAAAAAAAAAAAAGTGAACAGTGATCAATGAATGACTTTTAATGTGTTGACCTTTGTGACTTTGACAAGTTGTGTCTTCACATTTTTTATTCCTCTTTAACCATTTTTTACCCATCCAACTGTTCTATACGCTGAAGATACTTTGGTTTACGGCGAGTACTTTTTTTTTACGTGTGTTTCTTCAGTTAATAAATCACGTAGTGTGTGTGTGACTGGACATTTTTTCTTCTCAAGTAAAAGACCAATTTTTTGCTTCTACATCTTTCGTTAACCTAAAACACAACCTTATCCTTTGTAACTTCTGATGTAAAAGCGAGTGAGTCGTTGCAATTATAAACGAACACTTAGGAAAAGAACACTAATATTGAGGAGTTGTTAATACACTGGTATTTACGATTCTGTTTTCTTCACGCTACATCATACTAGATTTAAATTTGCTCCGACTCTGGAGTTTAAGAAAAATAATTATGCGGGTGGATACCAGGATCTCTTCTAGGTTTGAAAAAGGGACTCTGATTTTGACTTTGGTATGATTTTAAATGTATGGTCATATAAAAATCTTCAATAACAAAACTGATGCGTTCAGTTTCAACACTATGGCTAAAACAGGGATACAACACTTACCGGGTCGTTAATGAGGTCCGTTAGATCTGCAATAAGCCTTCCTCTCATCAGCAGGTACTTTATCAACTTAATTGCATGCTCCCTTTCCTCACTTGCACTCTCCAAGAAAAACTTGGAAAACCCAGGACGGTTTACAACATCTCTTGCGAAGTGCGAACCCTATAGAGAGAAAATGTAACAATGTATCCTTTTATTAAAACTATGTAAGAGTTAAATTATTCTTGTAACAGATCACGCTGTAATTCTTACGATTAAGATTTTGATAATTTGAAAATTTTGTGAAAATCTAATTGACTGGCTGCTTCTATAAATATAAATGGATTTCACAAAAAAGGTTCTTTCTCTGAACATTGTTACGGTCGCATCTTTTCAGTACTAATTTTACATAAGAAATAAATGTGAATGTTAAAAATCCGTTTTCATTAACGTAATGATTAAAGAAAATCTGTAGCGGTTTCTTCCAGTAACTTTTTTTTTCTAGTTCCTCCCCTTTCGCACTTGTTCCAAGAGTAAAATACATTAGAATTAAATTGTAGAAATCACTCTTCTAGAAATTAATTACAAATTTTAATTTCTTACTTACCAAACCTAAAATTACGTTACAGCCTCTTGCCAAATGAATCATTTACAACAAATTAACATATATCATTTAGTTTATTTCCTTGCAGTCTATGTTTAACTTATTGCTCCAGTATAATCCCCACTTATTTTGAAGATTTCTTACGTATTACATACTGAAATTTACATAAGAGGAAACAAACTACATACACTCAGGGGTAAAAGTGAGGGGGGAACGCGGCCGGACGGTATCCCCCACTTCCAGAAAATATCTGTGGCGTCCCCACACTTTCTAAAAAAAAATTACAATGGGCAAAGATAAGTACGGGGAACGGCATGACATCATGCGTCTCTCTACCTTTTCAGATCCACTTTTACCCCTGCATATACTTATGAAAAGACCAGTTTATTCATAACGTCATTACCCATATAGTAACTGCAATAAACCGGTAAATAGCAATAAATAATTCAGCATACTTCAAAATTCATAAACAAGGAGAGATTTTACTGCGGTAATTAAATACATATCTAATTTTACATACTTTCTAATTATGCATCACCAGAGGTTATATATTTCAATTTACCTGTAATTAAATTCATCTCAAATCTATAAACACAAAAAAAGCACGAACATTTCATATGTTTACACTATGAAATAATTACACTTGATTGAACATAAATGTTTATATTGCAAATCCTTGCAATCAGTTAAGCTGTTCAAATGTTCTTAATGCATATTAAAAATGCAAATGATTTTGGGGGGAAACATGGCTTAACGTTATCACGATTCCTTGGCTTTTTGTGATTTACTCAAAAACAAAGCTAGTCCGAGGTTCGATCCTTCTTTGATTTTCCTATTCCTTTAGTTAGTTGCTTGCACGGTTAAATTACGTAATCCAATTTATGGATATTGTCTGGAGTGCCTAACCATTTTACCAGTACTTCAAAATTATAAACCTTTTTCTTTAGAATTTTGCGGTGCTTAAATTCAAACTTACAAGCAACAAGACAACACTTCCTTAAGAAACATTCATAAAGCACTGAAATCACTTCTGTTTTGGAACTAAAAGGTATGCTAATATGAAGTTTTAAATTCGAGAAACTATGAGCTTCGAATATCTTGTTTGAAAAAAATTAACGTAAGTTCTCTTAGCAAAATTAAAGAACTTAACTGCAATATTGGGTATGTTTTAAAACCTCTGCACCATAGTGACAGCATTTTTATTGAAAGAACTTTTCTCCACAGCTGTGTCGTGCAAAAATAAAATTACGACACTGTTGGACGTGTAGGAGCAGCAAGCACTACGACATTCGTCCGCAGTATCAACTACGCTGGCGGAACAGTCCAGCAAGGCTGTTTCAATATGCCCAATCACTACGACATTCGTCCGCAGTATCAACTACGCTGGCGGAACAGTCCAGCAAGGCTGTTTCAATATGCCCAATCACTAAAGAGTGGGATATACAGTGCTGCCAGTGAGCCAAATTAAGTACACATTTCGTGTTTCAGAGTTTAAGAGAGTTAAATTATTCATGCAAAATTGTTTTAGCTGTTACATCTAACACAAAGCCGATTCTCACCTTAGTAGATAATACATTACCACATTTGTGGAATACTTTTACATTATGGTAATTACCAACATATCCAAGTATGCCACGACCTTTTGTGGGCATCAACGCGTGGAAATTTAATTATACATATAAGATCTAACACTTGTTTATTAGTAATTAATAACTGAATGATGAACTATCGATATCTTACCATAGCAAGGTAAGTCATAGCAGCAGTGAGTTCTTCTTGTATTTGGTCCTTCATTGCAGTAACACAAGGTTCAGCCATGGTCACCCAGTCTTTAGGAACTCTTCCTGGTGGCAGGCTACCTGAAAAGCACAATGAAATAACGATAAAATTCAGGCATACATACCCATACAAAATATCATTTCATGAATTTCTTTGATACGAAATTTAAAGCCTGAAGATATTCTGACATTATTCATGATCAGGTTCACATTAATAGAGTAAAATCCATATAAAGTGGACATTTACAGTTTTTTCAAATGATTCATTTTTTACAAGACTCAAAATAAGAGGACTGGATTGGACATTCACCTTATATAAAAGTCCATTTTGAGCACGAGGCTATGTGATGAAATAGAGGATCGGACTTTCACATAGCCTATTAAGTTTCCTTGATTTTGTAAACAGGGTTACATAGATGGTAGTTATTTTGAACGTTCAGAATAATTATGGTATGCAACACTGTATTAACTGTCCAAAAACTTGAGATATTAGTTTAAACAAGTGTAATCAAATATCCTTCCTCCCCCTTATCAGTATTTCCCACCTACATTGTTACTTTGGTTATATTTTGGAGAGTTTATTGAGATGTTTTCACATTTTGGGCCACCCTGTATTGTAAGTACACATATTTATTAAACATTTAACAGGTTTGTTACTTCCCAACCCAAATTTTGAGGTCCAATAACTCGGGAACCAAAGATATTCACATTAGAAACTGATCAACTGAAACTCCGTAGACACATGAAATATTGTGATATTCCGAGTATTGATTCTCGTGTTATTGACCATTAAAATTAGGATTTGGACAGTCAAAAATTAAAGTACAAACCCCAAATTTGATACCCATGATTTGGAAATGAAAGATCTACACCTCATAGTATTTCATGTCTACTATGCTCGTGTAAATCTAATGCCACTCTCAGTCTAGTCAAATTCGAATGAGTTCCATCGATCCATGATGCCTATGCTATCCTTGTGATTTAAAAAAAAAAAAAATCAAATGGAGAGAAAGAATGATTGCAGTAAACGTTTAACACACTGAAAAACTTAATTGCGGGATTTGAGACCACATTTCATTACACTATTAGATTATCCTTACTACTAAGTAAATACTTGAACATCAGCATTTGTTGAGCACTAAAAATTATGCAGAGTAACTGAAACGACACTCAGTAGCACAGACGGGAAATGCGAGTAAATTAACTACAATTAAAAGTAACAAGTAAAATCAGAAACAAGTCTTCATGGGTGCACTGAGGGAAGAGTAAATTCATTATCCTATTCTAAACTTAAATTTTGTCACCACAAAAATCAAAGATTATAACACGCAATGTTTAAAAGAAATCAAACAGCTAAGTTTTATCAGATATTAAATAAATATCTAACTTTCTCATACCTACTCTTCAGATGCTATCCAACTACCATCACAGCTTGACTTGGCCTCTGAAACCATAGCTGCCAAGCGAGCTTTATTATTAGACTTCTAAACTATACTATGTGTAAGTGTTGAAGGTCTTATAGACCGGTCAGTCTGTCTGTCGACAGATATCAAACACTGTAAGAGATATCGAGATGCAGTTTCCTTGCAATCGATTCCGCGTCCTACGGGTAGGTTTAATCTTCTCCGTTAATCCTCTATTCAAACCGGAAGTGGTTCAAATTACTTATTTCCCGTTTCAGTGTTTCTCCATAGTGCGAAAACTAACAGCAAAGCAGCGATTTTGTGCAAACGCTTTAGTATCTCAAGACAACATACCTATCCTCAACACTCAAAACCGAAGTGGTTACAATTTACTATTGCTTCCAGTTTCAATACAGTGGAGCAAAAACGATAGTATGATGATGCGGTTTATTGCAATCGAGTCAGCGTCCCAAAATTAAGTTCCGTCCACTTCATTAACCATCTATTCAAAACGGAAGTGGTTAAAATTAGCAATTTCCAGTTTTAACATTTATCGCCACACAACGAAACTAACAGATAGCAAGCATCAGTTTCTTTGCAAACTATTTAATGTATCAAGACAACATAACTATTCACAACACTACCAAACTAGAAATTGTTCAAATTTATTACTACTTCGGTTTCAATACTGATTTGTATCAGTGGCATAGCCAAGGGGGCCTCACCCGGCTTAAGCCCTTCCCCCCCCCCCATTAGTGTTCTGATTTTGAAAGTGGATTCCGCTTACATGCATATATTTGTGATCCTGATGTTAGGATTTTTCTTTTCAGCTCCCGGCGTAAGCATACGGAAACTTGTAGTTTTACTCCAATGTACTGTGTGTGTGTCTATGTATGTGTGTGTAGTACCCCTCTTTAAATTTAGCTGATAGTTACTGGGGAATAAACTAAATTTGATGCGCAAGTACCCAATCATCTAAGGAATAAAGATCACTACATGTTATGGCCGAGTTCGGCCGGCGACAGGCTTGTATTTTATTTCTCGGTAACTACTGGCCGAATATCACTGAAATTTGGTGCGCAAATAGCCCATTGTCTAAAGATCGCTATATCTGGTGGCCGACTGGGCCAAGGATAGGCTCGGCTCGGCTCTGATTGTGTATGGTACTCTATTTCTTAGTAACTACTGGCCGGATCTGACGGAAATTTGCTGGACAAGTAGCCCATCGTCTAAGAATAAATATCACTTTATTTGGTGGCGAAGACTGGTCATATACAGGCTCAGCTCGGCAACAGAGGCTGTGTTCTACAGCTATGCACGCCGGGAGCTTCCGAGTTCGGTTCTCGGGCTGTGTTCCCTTGTTATAATTTATTACAAAGAAAAACAAGGATTAGTCATGTTTTAAAATATCCTAGAAGCTCTACATTTAACTCTTCATAAGATTTCAACAAATTATTATAGCTATACAGTATCCTTCATTCTTTTCGATCCCTTTTTCTGTGCCACATGTATCAAAATTTAACTTCGATTGCAAATAAGAGCATTAAACAAAAATATGTATGTTAAAATTAAATGTATACTGTTTTTACATTGCTGAGCTCCAGCTTAGCCGAATTGTTTGGTATGCTACTTTGATGTGAAGGGTCCATTACTCCTTGTGGGAGCACTAAAATTATCCAGTGTTAATTCAGTATCATGAGGCAACTGGGATGCTATCTGAATCAAGAACTATCAAACTCCAGTTCAGGAAGTCAAACAATGGCGTCTAGGCGATGATTGGCTAACTACGCATCACCGAGTAGATAGAGCGCCATCTGGCCAGCCAGAGATTTTTACGGGCTGTAGCGAAAGGAAGTCTACAAATTCCCTCTACCTGTAAGCAAATTTCAGCAGTTTCACAATACTAAAGAAAACTGAAAATATTTATCTAGCCAGCCATATGGTGCACATAAGTACCGGTGATAGCTGTTAGGCTTAATTTAGCACCTAGGCTCCAACCTAGGGCCACATATTTGACTCCCTCTCCCCCGACTTTTATATTACAAAATAAATTGAACCATTTTACTAGAAATTTCCTGTGTGGGCGTTTCTGTATTACATGTTATAATACACTGTTATCTTAGTGTAATCCGGCCTATAAACGTGCATTCAAGGTGAAATTTTCCGTAGTCGCGACTAAATGCAGAACTCACTGTGCCGACAATTTGAAGATTGTCGTTTACAGCACAAGAACTACGAATACATTTTCTTTGACGGAAGGGGGAGGGGCTGAAGTGTAGTCTTGGGTGTGAGAATGTTCATTTGGCCCTGTACTTGGTCACTTATTCGCTTCAAACGCCATATTTCAGACCTTTTCAGGCCGAATATGTAATGACTTCTATATATTGCTTCGCTATATATTATAGGCACGCCACCAACCCTGAAGTCTGAATCCAATAACAGGACCATAAAAGTTTTGTTGCAAGACAATTTATGGATATGTCTATCGCCAAACTGAAATATTCAGTCACCAATGGCGACCTGGCGATCGAAAATTCCAACCTGGCGACCAATTTGGTACATAGGCGCAGGCCCGAAACCAGCCACAGAGGTTTAGGAGGGCAATGAATATGTTAGAGGGGACAAGTCATTAAAAATTCTCTTACAAATATCTAAATTGTGCATTTTGTATTGAGGTCTGGAGAGGCCACGAAAAGTTAAGGGGGTCAGGCCTCCCCTAGCCCCCCGTTTGGTTGCGGACCTGCATAGGCGTACATGGTTTGGTCAAATTAGTTAGGCATGGTGACCTGGCCCTCCGGATTTTTCAGCCCATACACACACACACACACACACACACACACACACAATATTATACAGTATAACCTCGTTAACACGAACTCGCTTAAGCCGAACACTCGGTTAGGACGAACAAAATTTCGGTCCCGGCATCGCTGTACGTTATCTTATAGGAAGTTTTATCGGTTAACACGAATTTCGGTTAGCACGAATTACGAACTAATTTTTAGTCCCTTGAGTCAGTAAATGTTTTCATTTAACACGAACTTTCAATCCTTAGTTTTTTTTTTTTTTCAGATCATTATTCCTATTTTAAATTTCACTCCAGATCAGTTTTTGTCATACAGTATTTATACAGACGAAAATTGCCTTGTAAATAAGAGAAAAACCAGAAACGGGTATCCTTCCTCTCTTATGAGGTGTTGATTCTGTCCTCCGTCAAGCGCTGAACATGCAGGTGCTTGGCAGACGAGTTGGTGACAGCTCGAGACAAAACGTCTTCTCTCCCCTGTAACTCCAAGCTGGTGACAGCAGTCAAATACCTTTCCGTTGCTAGTGGTACCCAACCTGCTAGCGGAGTTGTCAATTTTATAACTTGACCTTGGTTTTCTGCGTGGAAGCTATTTTTTTTTTTTTTTTTATCTTCGAAGATAGGATAATAAGCTTACTGTAGTGTTTTCACTTTTCAGAGGATGATACCGAGACCGAAACTAGTCTCGATCTCGATCTTAACTCGAATTTGAGACCGAGAATAATCTTGGTATCAAGACGGAGAATAATCTTGGTCTCGTCTCGAATTTGGAACCGAGACGAGACCGAGACTACTCAGTCTCATCTCGATACCATCTGTAGTGTTTTCTATGACACACATAATATACTGTAGTGGTATGTATAGTCTGTATACTGTAGTGCGTATGTATGGAGAAAATGTATTCGAATAATAAAATTTGGGTCCCCGGTTAACACGATTTTTTTTAACACGAACTCCTGATTTTTCAGTCCCTTGGAATTCGTGTTAACGGGGGTCTACTGTATATATATATATATATATATATATATATATATATATATATATATATATATATATATATATATATATAATGCTTGTACGTGAGCACCCTTGAGTTTCTCGCTACACCACTGATTTGTATGGTGCAAAACCAGTAAGACACATGAAAAATAAATATGGTAGAATATAAAAATAGAAAATAGAGATGCAGTTTTTTACAATTTATTTAGCTTGCCAAAAATAGGCTCCATAATTTCCGATAAACCTTTGCTCAAACCGAAAGTGATTTAAGTAAACGATTTTTAGTTTCGACCTTTATCTCCACAGAACAGTAAGGGATAGCGAGAATAACTTTTTGATGTGAATTCAGCGTCCGAAACTAAAGAGAGGGGAAAAAAGGAGTACAAATTCAAATGTTGCATGTGGATAATTGAAAGTATTCACGTAGTATCACTGCCATAGTTAGGGATGGTACCGAGACCGAGACTAGTCTCGGTCTCGTCTCGAATTATCGAGACGAGACCGAGACGGACTTTTATATATCGAGACGAGACCGAGACCGAGACGGACTTTTAAATACCGAGACGAGACCGAGACAGACCTCTATAAATCGAGACGAGACCGAGACGAGACTTAGGTCAGTCTCGAAAGTCTCGGTCTCGTCTCGAATATTGATATTGATAGATACTAAAATTGCCTTCACTCAAAATTTGTTTCGTTAATGTGTTAGAAAATATGAGATCGGTTCACTGATGTACAGTGGCGTATTTAGGGGGTTGTTATCGGGCTCAAACCCCTCCCGAAATAAATTTCTGATAATTTTTTGCATTGCACGTACAACGCAAATGTTTCTTACTCGTTCCTCAAGCCTGTCCTGAAACAAAATCCACTGCTGATGCAAATAGAATTCTCTCTCTCTCTCTCTCTATCTATCTATCTATATATATATATATATATATATATATATATATATATATATATATATATATATATATATATATATATATATATATATATATATATATATATATATATATATATATATATATGGTCGCCCACCCAGGTCCGCCTTGTATGGGTTCTCGGAGCCCAACTTTAATTTTAAATGGAAGCAAGGGGTGAGTGGTGCCTCCTTCGATAGAACTTGAAAAACTAAAAAGCGTTGTTGCAAACGGTCTTTCATATCGGGCACTGTATTCAAAATGGTCGCTTCTATCAGATACCGTAAAACGTGCAGTATCACTAATATGAAATCGGTTGAATATAAATGAACCGAACAAAAACTCAGATAGAAAATGGCATGTGGCACAACTATTGATATTGTCTCGGAGACTCCCAGGGCCACCCTTCATGGAGCCCCAGGGCGCAACTTCAAAATTGTAAATGGAAACATGGGGTGAGTGATACCCAGTCTTGGGAAGTAACGTAATGCAAGTAACGCGTTACTTTTAAGTAACGTTTTCTAGTAACGAGTTACATTTTTTGCAAAGTAACTGTAACGGTAACGCGTTAGAAATTTTTAAGTAACGTACCTAGTTTGCGTTACTTTTTTTGCGTTACATTTTGGATGAGTAACTACGATATATGTATATTTTTTCGGAAACAAATGTTTCTTTCCTGTAAGTGAATTTCTCAAACTGGAACAATGGAGCATGAACGATGTCAGTGACCGTCGATTCCTGCACTGTTCGCCTTTTCCCGTTTCGACTTATGATCTCTAGCAATGAAATTTGCATGTAAAACCTGTTATCACTTTTCATCTTAATGTAAGGCGGAACTGGAAATCTCGATGTGCATTTTCCCATTTCGCCTTACGAACTTTATGTTGGTAGGCTTGCAAATATATTCATAGGTACAAGTTGATTTGTTTATTTATATAACAAAATATAGTTGCACTTGCTGTTTTTTGGAAGATGAAGACAGCCTCAGGGAAATAACGTGTACTGATTGCAAGCACCTGGAAGATTATGTCTTAGATTTTGACAGCTCCAAATTAATACATTCAGTGAGTGAACTACGAGCGCAATGGTACTAGTAATCTATTTTACTTTGATTGGTGTTGTCTTTATAAAGATGGAGAACGAAAATATTTTATCGTTCGAACATTTGAAAGAATACTTTTAAAAGTAAAGTGGTGCCCTGGCGGGAAATATTTATCAACAACTAGGGTGACATAATTAACACCATACAGTAAGGGGTTAATATGAATAAACTGTTCTGATGAGCAGGCCTACTTTATTGATGTAATGTTGATGGTATGTAATATTCAAGAATGTTATAAAATATTAGAGTTCCTTTAGATCAGTTTGCGTATCCTAAAGTCTCGTTGATTATAGAGTTTGGAACAACTAGCTTTAAAAAGCTTGTATCGATTTTAGAGTTGTTGGCAAGTTTTGATTCACCCCCAGCTCATGTGTTCTCATTTTGTCAGTTGTAGTGCAATGCTTCTCTTTATTCTGTATTTTTAATTTTACATAGCAACATTGTTATTATTATATAATTAGTTTAGCAGAATAATAATAAGCAATCATTTTCTTCTAACGCATAGGGATGGGCACGAGCCAAACTAAAACTCGATTCGAATCCAAGTCGAGTTTCGAGTCGAGTCAAAAGTAATATTCTCGAGTCGAGTTCCGAGCCGATTCACTGTTTTTGGCGTCGAATTTCGAGTCGAGTCGAGTTTGATAAATGGCTCGCTCGTTTTAACTCGTTTTGAAATCATGGCCTGATTACACTGGAAAGCGAAAGCCATGAGAAATGTATGGAATACTTTTAGTGTTGCTCACGAGAGGGGACACTGCTCACATCTCGTCTCGTCTCGATAGCGAGACTACAAGAGATTTTTTATAACAAGCTTAGCTCGACTCGGCTTAACTGAGCCGATAGCACGAGCCGGCTCGCTTGGTGTGAACCATCGGCTCGAGCTGCTTGGTTGGGATGAGCCATCTGCTCGGTTCGACTCAACTGAGCAAAAGGCTCTAGCCGACTCTGTTGGATGAGCTGTTGGCTCGGCTCACTTCTCGGTTTGGGTCGATAGTGAATGAGCTCTGAGCCGATCTGCTCGAGTCGTTGACAATTCTAAACCCGGGCCGAGCAGTTTTGAAGATATTTGGCCAGTGCCTTATAACTTTTAATAATGTTTGGCTCGACCCCGAATACTCAACCTAGACGCTCAACCCAAATTCAGAAGCTCGTGAACAATGTCTTTGACTCCTAGACTTCACGACTCCGAGGTTGGCAATCAACTACTTTTTTTAGTATTCAGATATAAACTGCCTATCTTTCATGTTTATACGCAGTGTTGTTATAATAATAATAATAATAATAATAATAATAATAATAATAATAATAATAATAATAATAATAATAATAATAATAATAATAATAGCGGTAGTAATATTAGTACGGAAAACTGAAGTTATAAGATTTTTTCACATATTCAAAGTTTCGGACCTAAAAGTAACGCGTTACTTTCGAAGTAAAGTAACAGTTACATTTTAAGGCAAGTAACGCGTTACATTTTAAGAGAAAGTAAAGTAACTTGTAACGCGTTACATTTTCACAAGTAACTTACCCAACACTGGTGATACCTCGTTCGACATATCTTTAAAAACTAAAGAGTGCTGTTGCAAAAGATTGTTCATATGGGTCACCGTTTTCAAAATGACCACCAAGACATGGAACCTTATCTGGTAAAACGTCCAGTATCACTAATATGAAAACACCAGACCAAATATTCGAATAGGAAATCACAGAGGGTATTTATCATTCTATAGCTCTGGAATGTTGCGACAGTCGAAAAGATGATTAGAGTGAAAGTGCCATAATGGAGAGGAAGAAATCTAACTCCTAGAAAATTATTGCTCCAACCTCACTCTGTAAGTGAGTGAAGCGGGAAGGATCGGTGAAATTGCAAATGAAAGCCTTAGTTTTTGCAAATTGTATGTACGAAACAAAGTTATTTGAAATGTGTTTTCATAAGAGATAACTGTCTCTGTAATGGGATAAAGTATGTAAAATTCTTGTTAAATGGTACCTTCCATTTTGATTGCAGGCAATGCTTTGATGCAGAAATGAATCAGCTGAAATGCGAAACCAATTTGTCGAACAATGCAATTTTAGAACAATGTTTACAAACGTTGGTTTTGTTCAACAGTCGTCTGCATGATATTGGTTCGCCTCTTTTCCTTCTATGTCTTCTTGCATGTGATAGAATATAAGTTTCACTGAGATGTCCACAGTTACATTCCGAATAACTTTCAATGGTAATTTCAGTTGTGATCCTTAGTAACGAAACGGTACATACTGATGCAGATATGTCCCAAAAATTTTGCACGCAATGCGTTAAATTATCAGGGGCGAAGAGTCGGGTAAAATGTTGTTAAACTTGAGTTTCACCTTATTTTTATTCACCTTATTTCACTTTATTTTTATTCATTATAGTACCAGTCATTTGTACACACAAGTGTTTCAGACAAACGATATCTATTGCAGATAAAAGTGAGGTTCTCATTTGAGATTTTACCATTCATTCCCGCTTCACCTACTTACGGACAGAGATCGGAAAGATAATTTTCTATCATTTCCTCTTTTGCATCATGCCAATTATACTTTAATAATCTTTTTCTCCGTTGCATTATACTCGAGCCGTGGAATGATAAATACCCTCTGTGCTTTCCTATACGAGTTTTATTCTGTTCATTTATCTCCAACTATTTTCATAGTAGGGGTCTAGTTGTACTGGACGTTTTATCTGATATAGGCACCATGTCTTGGCGGCCATTTTGAAAACGGTGACCCACATGAAAAATCTTTTGCTACAACACTGTTTACTGTTTCAAGATTTATCCAACGACGTATCACTTGACCCATATTTCTGTTTAAAATTTCTAAGTTTAGCCCCCTTAAAAGGCATCACTGGGAGCACTGCGAGAACATTATTCGACGCGCCCCATGCCTTTCCTGTTTCACTTTCTGACTGTTTGTTTATCTCCAACTGTTTTCATATTAGTGGTACTGGACGTTTTATCAGATACATGCACCATGTCTTGGCGGGCATCTTGAATATGGTGACCAATATGAAAAATATTTTGCCACAACGCTTTTTACTTTTTAAAGATCTATGGAACGAAGTATTACTCGCCCCATGTTTCCATTTAAAATTTTAACGTTTGGCTTGGTACACCATGAAAGGCGGCCTCGGGAGGCGCCGCGACAACACCATTCAGTGTGCCCCATGGCATTTCCTATTTGAGTTTTTGTTCGGTTCATTTATGTTCAACCGTTTTCGAGATATCTCCGTGGAAAGATTAAAATGGGACATCCTGGAGATATATATATATATATATATATATATATATATATATATATATATATATATATATATATATATATATATATATATATATATATATATATATATATATATATATATAATGTGTGTGTGTGTGTAGCCACGGACCAGTATATGATCAAGGGAGGGGCTAAACCATGGTTTGCCGCATTGTCCAGTGTAAAGAAAGTAGGATTGAAGCCCATTTTATCCAGTGCATACCTGAGCGTTAAGGGGGGTTATAGTCCCTATAGCCCTCCCCTAGGATCTGCGATATATTAAAAATGCTGAAATTTTGTATCAAGTTGGGAAATTCTTCTAGATACTCTGCAATATCACTAGATAAACAAGCAATGTTGCTAAAACAAAATAAAGTTGTATTTTCTCAAATTGCGCTATGTAAAGTATTACATATTTCTAATTTAGTTATTTAACAAAACCACAATAGCCCATACATTATTTAATGTAGTTTGGAAATCTCTAATAACGCAAATGGCATGGACGGTGCAATGCGCATCAACTGTACCTTAGCGTCAAATACTGTGATCATGGTATAATATATTTCGAATGAATGAAGGAACAAAGTTACAAGAAACGGAAAATTTAAATGTTTCTAAAGACTTTAGCCTACTTTGAAAACGCGCTGACATATCACGTCTCATCATGCAGATGCTTCCAAAAGACTTAATAAATGCTTATAACGCCATTTACAACAATTGTTATTTCAAATCGTTTCAGAGATAACAAATACAATGGTAGTGATTGTTATACTGCTTAAAATGATGTATTTGTATTAAATTTTTATAATGATTATTGATTTTCTTTGCTTCTATAACATTACAACAATAGTTTTTGGTGGTTTTAATTACAACAAGTCGCAGTTACATTATTTTAAGCAGTATTGCCCACTTAAATAAATTGCTAAATATTATTCTAAATATGTGCAAATAACGTAGATAAATTGCAAAATACTTTAAAATTACTGGTAATTTGTTTCATGGTGCAAGAATGCTTTCCAGAGACGACGTTTTTCATAGTCTTTGGGCTACTTATGATGTTAATGTTTAAGTCTTCGTTCCAGCAATACATGTAAATGCATATTGTAACTGAAATTAAATGTAACATACATTTTCAGTAACAGTAGTTGTTCCCCCTGAGCCTTAGGCCTGGTGTACCGTGCTTAGATATAGACCGTGCTTAATTAAAAGTTCTAATTACACTCTAATTACATTTCACTTGTTTTAGTTTGACCACCGAAGGACTTACAGTTAGTAATACACAGTGTTCACTTTTGTTTTGTTTTGTTTTAGTTTAACGTCCCACAGTTATGCTAGGGCGGCTAAAGGAGATGTGGAGCTAATGATTATAGTGGAATCCGAACCACTTCGGTCGTTCAACTTTACCCCTACCGGAAATTGAACTCGGGACCACGCGAACCGAAATCAAGAGTGCTAGCCGCTAGACCAAATGGGTGTTCTCACATTGTGTTGATTTAAATCATGCAGTCAGTGTTGCCAGATCTGAAGATTAAAAAGTAGCGTGTCTGTACTCCGAAAGTAGCGAATTCGAACTATTTGTAGCCCAAATATATAGAAATGAATACTGATGGTGCTAATGAAATAATTTAATATGAGCTGGAAAGTGTGCTGGACGTATTGCAAGAAGAAATTAAGATCGACGGACGAAAACAATTCTAGACTGGATACCACGAGACAAAAACAGCCTAGGAAACCTCCGCATACAACAAGATGTGACGAAATCAAGAACCACTGAGGAGTAACCCGGGAAAGAATTGCCCAAGTTAGATAGTTGTGGAGAAGACTTGGAAAGACTTTCATCTAGCAATGGATTGATAATGGTTGATTATGATGATGGTGATGATTTTATTATATCTGGACCTCGGAGGTAAACTAAACCAAGTCATTATTTCGTAATTTTACAGAAGCGAAAAACCAGTTCCTCAACTAAGACTAAATATATAACTTTTACTAGGTAAGGTAGGGTAAAAATGGATCCAAAATTTAATGAAAAGCATAGAGCGAAAAAATATTTTTGACTATACAATCCATCATGTTGCAGCAAAACTACAAAAAATAATACAAAAGAAAACTAGAAAGTTAAGAATCACTTGTTTTGGCGAGTGAGAAAAAAAATAGATACAGATAACTCGAATTACCTATATACTTATATAATATGTATGTTGACGTTTCGCAAGTAATTTTTAATCAATATAAAATTTCAACGTAATGAACGCAAGATTAGTTTTCTCGAATAAAGATTGCCTGCACCGTTGAGAGCTCAGGAATAAGATTAATCTATGTTACGGCATTGGATATGTGCTTACGTAATGCATTACGACCTTATGAACTTGTATAAGAAACAGAATGCACTTAAAATGAGACCCGAATTATGCGAAACATCGGACTTTGAATCTAACTTGTTTTGTGATCCAACTCTAGACCTCACATAGCAAAGATGAGTGTGGTAGCTCCAACCACAAGATTCAGGACGTTTGTGTTATAAAGTGTCAATTAAACACGGATATGTGAAACGGTAATGTAGCATTTCATCAATTTCAAACAAAATACGTATATTGTAGTAATAATTTACCCTATTTGTTAAGATAATGAGCGTTATATTTTGTTTTTAAAATGACAGTCAAAGCAGAATGTATTGAATAATAAATGAGAAATTGTAAGTAAAGTTTCAATTTCGGTACCATTAAATACATTCGTGCTGCTACGTGTTGCGTTATCCGTTAGGAGGTATTGAACAATTCTTATTCAAAGGAAGGAAATAAACTACTGTATAGCACTGGAGTTAATTTAATAGAGTTTAATTGTATATGCAGTTTTGAGGCTATGAGACAAAGTCTATTGCTGAAAGTGAAATATGGGTTCTATTAGGGTTTTAGCGTGATATATCCACTGATCATTGAACCTGGAATACGCGCATGGAAAGCATTAGCACTAGCAAATTAGCTATGAAGAGGTATCGTACACCATACCATAATTCTAAGTCAAAATGAAAGGAAAAAATAAGCGGAAACGACAGACTGTACGAGAATAATACTTTCACAGTATTTATTTCGAGACTTTCGAGACGAGACCGAGATTTGGTACTCGAGACCGAGACCGAGATCGAGACAAGCATCTGTTCACCGAGACGAGACCGAGACGGTGATTTTTTACTAGAGACGAGACCGAGACCGAAACCGGTATTTATCAACCGATACGAGACCGAGACTGTACAAAGTATCGTCTCGTCTCGTCTCGATACCATCCCTAGCCATAGTAAAGATTGCTTTTAAAAAAAAAGTGTTGATGCCGGAAAATAAATCTTTAGTAAACAAAATAAGCTAAACAATAATAAAAATAAACTAGTACTTAAAAATGTTCTAGAATATACAGTTATCACGAAAGAAAACATGTGATTTGTATCTATGACGCAAGTGCACTGAAGTGTATGTTTCATGTATATCTGTAACGAAGAACTTATAGCTACGCCTCCAAGTTACAACACGTTGTAACTTAAGAACTGCAGATCTACAGTTTCTGCAGTATATCATGTCTATTTCGTATCATCATTCTATCCTTCAATAATATGAAGTGGGATCAGGGGCGGACTGGCAACCATGGGGCCCACCCTGCTAAACTGAAATCAGGGCCCACTGTATAAAAATGTAAAAAGAAATTACTTCGCATTCTTCATATGTATTACATATAAATGTCCATCTTCGAACCCATAAATAGTATCCCATATATTCATACAAAAGCAAAACATTAATTACAAAAAATCTGAAGTAGGAACATTTTAAAAGTAACTCATACAGTGTGTAATTGCCATTATCATTTTTTATTGTAAACACACACAATACCGGAATTGGTGCTTTCAGTTATTTATATAGTGCTATTGTTTTTTTATGTAATGAATTTAAACCATTTATTTAAACAAATGAATGTCATGTTTCAGAAAACCCAAAATATATACATGTGCAATAAGTAAAAACTAATCTCAAGTCAACTTTGAAACACTAAATAATTAAAGCACTGACAGAAATAATGTAAGTTTCTTTCGTCATAAATCAGTTCTAATATCAAATTGGTTGAAATTTTCTACTAAATTGCATACTGTAACCTAATATAATATAATATTAATATTAATGCCAGAAATGTATCCTAATATTAATATCT